>NC_090233.1:8041839-8056839 GCF_024489055.1 Chanodichthys erythropterus | reverse complement strand
ATCGTAGTCAAGTTTACAGTTTATAGCAATAACATCCTATGTTACTACGGTGAATGAAGGAATGAACAAATGAACGAATGAACAAAGCACTTTCTTGTGTACTACTGTACACACAAAGCACTTTACAATCATAATCAGAGGTCTCTACTCAACAACCACCAGTGGTAATCGATAAGAATCGGAATACATAAGCAGAATCAGAATTTGAATTGAAATTTCTAATTTCCCAACCCTATAGTCACCATTTGATGTTAGCACTGCAGGACACTGCTTGAAATTTCATTCAAATTACACAATGTAAAAAAATAAATAAAATAAAATAAAATAAAATAAAATAAAATAAAATAAAATAAAATAAAATAAAATAAAATAAAATAAAATAAAATAAAATAAAATAAAATAAAATAAAATAAAATAAAATAAAATAAAATAAAATAAAATAAAAAAAATGCAGTCAGTTAAAATCAAGCACAGAAATGTGACAAATTAAATGTCCATCCATCCATTCATCCATCAGACCATAGAAACTCAACTGTATACTAGTCTACTAGTCTTCCCAGTTCTCTGGTGGGTTTAAGTGCAGGCTTGAGTGCTTTAGGTTTATATCTAATATAGCAGGACAGCTGGTGCAGTCAGTGCCATCTCTAAGGTGTGGTATAGAGGTGGACGTAAATCAGCGATGTGGACTGTTAACCAATCAACAGCTGTAAATCAAGTAGGAAGCTACAGGGCTCTGGAGGAGAGATAATATGTAATATGTGCCAATATGTAATCTGATATTGACATGGTATTCTCACTGGCCTAATAAATCTGCCGAATATGGGTCTCTCAAGGTTTCTGTCAAGAGGAGAGAGAGAGAAGTGGGAAAGAAAAAAAAAAGTACTCTAAAAAGCACACAATCTTCGGAGTACTACCAGAAACTCTGGTCTGACAGTATGGTGTCAGTAATTACTCTGTAGTTTAACCACAGCACAGTGAGGCCAGTAAAGTGATGAGTCAGTCTTATTCACACTGACATTATACACACAAGTGGGTCTTCTATTTGCATTGAAAGCAGTGAGTTTTGAGTCATAAGCCAGCAGTTCTCAACCTGCAGCATGCCATCCACTTCTTAAAAATAACATTCAGGTTTTCTTCCGATTAAACAAATAAAAAAAGACTGTCACGATTCAGCTATTACGCATCTTCATCACATAACACCAAGCAATTTTCTCGTGATCAGATTAACTCTATTTCATACTGCTGTGTGATGTGTGTGATTTGTGTGTGTGTGTGTGTGCGCGCGCGTGCGTGTGTGCGTGTGTTTTGGACACACAACAGCAGGAAAGATGTGCTGAAAGAGTCAGTCAGATGGAAGAAAATTTAATTTAGCTAAACTTAAAATTGGTATACATGTGTTTCAGAGAGCCTTTCACTTGCACTGCATTTTAAAAATAAGCAGTTTGTACACCGAAAAAAAAGGTAACATCTAAATTATCTAGTATTATTGAAGTCAAGTATATTATTTAACATCACTGAACCAACCTACATACATTAAGCTATACCAACAAAACTAATTTTTTATGAGTTAAATCGGGTAGAAATAGCTCTTTAAAGTAACATAAGAATGAATGTGAATGTGAATGTGAAAATCTTGAGTGAATATAACAATATTTTCAGATTTGAAACGTTGTGTATTCCAGTCTTAGGAAAATGTCTTATTTTGTTAACACGAGTTTATTTAGCTGGCTTTAAATTTCACAATTAACTAAAATGCTAAATGTTACAATCTATATTTTAAAATAATGTTACACTGACAAAGCAGCCTAAAATGAAGCCTGGTTGGTTGTACTGGTGATGTTGAAATGATATGCAGCCTGTGAGACTTAGAGTAGAGGAAAAGGTTGAGAACCACTGTCATACACTCTTACAAATCAGCCTTGACTTTCCACATCACTTTGCTATATTGCCCCATCAGTCTCTCTGGGCTGATGAAGCCTCATCTATAGATCTCTCTCTAACTTGCCAGGCGGCGTGATGGATGAATATCCTACAAACCCATCTCTCTAGTTCATGCTGTAGCTAACGGAGCCAATTAACACAGACTGCCTTGTACAGTTATCTAATAGCACACAGCCTGTATATGTGTGTTAATGTCTTTAAAATGCAGGTGTAGTAATTATCTCATTTGAAAAATTGATTATAAATATGTTCCTCCTCAACTTGTTTTGTTTGTGTTCCTCTTAGCTATATAATATGACATTAAAATATTGTAACCATTTGAAATATTGTTTTCGAATTCAGAGCGAATGCAATGAATGCAATGTCTTAATATTTAGATGACTTCTATTATTGATTGCTATCAGGATGAGAGGAGAGTTTCAACCAAACCCAAGAAGGTCTAATATATCTATAGAAAGCCCAAAAGTGCCTGGGCATTTTAATGGAATACTTTTAATTATTGCTGATTAATAATAATAATAATAATAATAATAATAATAATAATAATAATAGTTGACACTACTGTTCAAAAATGTAGGGTCAGCAACATTTAAAAAAATGCTTTTGTCACATTAAAAGTGACAAAGTTTGTTACAAATGATTTCTATTTCAAATAAATGTGTTTTTTTATTATTATTTCTATTCTTCAAAGAATCCTGAATAAAAAAAAAAAAAAAAAAAAAATTATATATATATATATATATATATATATATATATATATATATATATATATATATATATATATATATATATATATATATATATATATATATATATATATATATATATATATATATATATATATATATATATTTTTATTAAGCAGCACTACTGTTTTCAATACTGATAATAAGATTATTTATTTATTTATTGAGCAGCAAATCAGCATTTTAGAATGATTTCTGAAGGATCATGTGACACTGAAGACTGAAGATGCTGAAAATTCAGCTTTGATCACAGGAATAAATTGCAATTTAAAATATATTAAAATAGAAAACAGTTATTTTTGAATTGGAATAATATTTCATAATATTACTGTTTTACTGTATTTTTGATCAAATACATGTTGGTGAGCAGAAGAGACCCCAAGAGTCTGAACGGTATTTTATCTGTAACATTCAATTTATTTAAATTTCTGTAAGCCCATTATTACAATAATTATATATGCAAAATGTACTGTGTGTATTATATATATATATATATATATATAATATATATGCAGTACATTTTGCATACAAGACTGAGAACATTCTTGTTAAATTCGACGCGTGTAAATATTACCCTACAGTGTGCTTGCTAAAAGAACAGAGGTTTGGGAGGCAGGACCGGTTGAGTCAAGCTCTATGCCTTTTAACTTTTTAACTGAAACAACAAGCTCTTAACCAATTACTGAAATGAGCAGCTGCTTTGAGAAAAGGAAAAAAGGGGTGGAAGTTGTGAGGAAAATATGACAGCTAAATCTGCACCTTAATTCCATTCCATTCCAATCAATTTCTTTAGAACAAAGGCTTGTTTTCCACTTTGCTGCAGAGTTTAGATCCAACCTTGATCAAACTCACCCACCTGTAACTTTCTAGTAATCCTGAACAAAGCTACTTGAAGGCAAGCCTGCAACCTTAGCCAAAATAAAGAAAGGGAAAAAAAAAAAAAAATAGCATATTGCCTGCTAATGCAGGAGACAAGGAGACAATAGGCCTTTTTTGTTTTGTTTTTTGAATAAATGTCAATGGAGAAGAGGCTTCACTATTCAGAAATTAGCTTATTTAATGAATCAGCCCATCAGAGAATCTTTAACATTACTATAAACATTAGTAAACATTAGTACATCTACTCTAAACATTAGTTTAGATTGAATTTTCTTTTTAGAGTTTACACTGAAAAAAATGCTGTTTTATCAGAAGTTACAGGCAATTGGCCAACAGGTATTTTTGATTCAGTTTACGACACTTCTCATTCATTTCTATGGTATTCGCAAACAGTGATTGGCTGTGCGCACAACTCTGAATGAAATTCAATGATGTGAAATTCAGTGAAGGCTGTAATGTGGTTATGAAGGCACACGTGATCCAAGTTAGCCGTTACGCTTTCTCCAATGGTAGAGCCATGGACCATCCTATATCTCCCAATTATAAGACCATTTTAAGACCATCTCTGTCCTGAAGACATTATTCAGGAGTGTTTGATTATGTTTGGAGCTAAACTCTGCAGGAAAGTGGACCTCGAAAATGTTCTTCACACTGATGAAAAAATATATTTTTTTTTAAGAACTGTTCACTGAAAGGTTTTTTGGGGAAGCAAAAATGGTTCTTCTATGGCATCACTGTGGACATTCAGTTTTGGAAACTCTGTTTTTAAGAGTATCTTCTAGTGCTTAAGAAGCTGGTTCTTGGCCAGAATGAATGACTTTATGCCATTTAGTCACAGATCAGGTTAATGGTGATTTTGCATATGCCACTGATGTGATTTGCATGAGACACTGGTGTGGCATATGCAAATTGTACAATTGTAGTGATGTCGTACAATTGTACGAAAATCAGTGATGTCATAAAATTGTAAACCCAGGGATTTGAACAACGTACCTCACAGAGACAAACTGAAGAGCTCACATATTTGAGTTGGGGACAAAATGGGAGCAGATGCAGATTTTCATTGATGCAATTGTTTTACCAACATATGACAAGATATGACAGTGCTCTGGATACGAGCCCAAATCATAGATGGAATAATCCCTCTCTTGTGAAAGAGGATGGATATCCTTCTAACGGGGCTTAGCAAAACACCCGTATTGTCCAAATGGCCATATAATAAAACAACTGGATGATTGTCTGCCAAGGGTCAACAAACAAAGCATGATATTATAGGATTGTGCATAGCGATAATCCTGCTTTTTATGTGAGTGGTTTAAATGTGGTTTTATTTGTTTTGAAATAGAAATGTGAAAATAAATATATTTAAAAAATCCTGTTGGAACTTTATAAAAACCTGTAGTTCAGGCAGGGCCAGCTCTAGGCGTGGGCAGGGGTGAGCCCACCCAAACGTCTAAATTGCCCACCCAATCAGAATTTAGGATAGCGTTAATCAGTTTTTTTTTTTTTTATTATTATTATTATTTTTTTATGATTTGTGCATTGAATCAAAACAGTCTGAGGTTGGCTGTGTGTTGAGAAGTTTGATGAAGAATAAACAAAAAAAAAAAAAAAACTGCAGTAGTCTAATATACGGTGAGGCGCATTACTCGCGCTTCAGTGTGTGGCGGAAAAGCAGAGGCTGACAATCACACTAACCAAAACGGGCAGAAAAAATTGCATGCTATGATTATGAAGGTGCAAATTACGGGGTGTTGTAACCTAAATTACTTGTAAATATTAATACTGTATATTTCTATAGCTGTGATTGATTTTAAAAGTACTATAAACGGGTCATATAATGAGCAGTTAAAATTTATTCAAGAACGTGCATTTATTGCATGGACGGAGCAAGAACACAATGCAAGTGTATAAAATGCATATGCATTGTTCATTTGAAACCTTGCCCTATTTGGCTTGCTGTTAATACTGTTAAACTGAATCTACAAGGCAACATTGAAGTAAGAATGTGCTGTTTATCTTTCAACCAGTCACACAGAATAAGTTTTTGTGGTTAAAAATCGGTCAGTGCAGGTCTAGAGATGGCTTTTTTTTTTTTTTTTTTTTTGCTTTTTTCTAAAGTTGAACTTGTTTTAACTTAAGCACCACATCTTTAGACACCGCGTCATGGAAGAGATGCTGTAAAATCATGGATGCAAGACACGAGCGCAATGGTCAAAGTCTGTCTTGATGAAAATAAAAAACAATGGAAAAGTAGCACAATAGAATGGAAAAACGTGTCTTGTGTGAACGAACACATTCTGTGTAATTAAAGTTGCGTTCATTACTAAAATAGTAGGCTTCCATCGCAATTACTTTCCAAACTGTCACTGGACAGTAGTGAAAATGGCAGCATTTTATTTGAAGTGCAATTACAAAAGATTAGATTTCAGATAAACACTGTTCTTTTGAACTTTATATTCATCAAATAATCCTGAAAAAAAATATTGTACACAAATATTTTGTACAATTGTACACATTAAATGTTTCTTGAGCAGCAGATCAGCATATCAGAATGATTTCTGAAGGATCATGTGACACTGAAGACTGGAGTAATGATGCTGAAAATTCAGCTTTCCCATCACAGGAATAAATTACTTTGTGAAATATATTCAAATAGAAAACAGTATTTTAAATTGTAATAATATTTCACAATATTACTGTTTTTACTGTATTTTTAATTAAATAAATGTAGCCTTGGTGAGCAGACGAAACTTCTTTTAAAAACATTAAAAATCTTAGTGGTTCCAAACTTTTGGACTGTACTGTATGACAGTGGAAACGCGCCCGGCTCTGGCACGCTCAACACCAGTAGTAGTAAATATCACATCATAAGGCTTTGGTGCTAGCATCAGTGACAGGAGAAGTACAGACAGTGGGTTGTTCATGTATTGCAGGGCAATACATGACCTTTGTGCAAGGTCAGTAAAGTATAGGACAATTAAGAGCATGGAAATTGTTTTATTGTATTGTGATATTATTAACTAATAAATGTACTAAACTGAAATGTTGTCCAAGAACTGTAACAACATCTCTCAAAAAGGTTTGCAACTTTACAAAGTAAACAATGATTCGAAAAACACTTAGCCTCTTTGTTAATTAGCACACAAAATACCATAGGTACGCTACTTCTGCCGCCTTACCGGAAGTTGTACCCACGTTCTTTTTTACAGTAGCGCCCCCGGAAACAGGTGGATACAACTTTTGATTTTAAATGTAAATGTTGAAATTAACATAATATATAAGTATAATTCATTTTTATAACTGAACTAAAAATAGGGTTGTCAAAAGTACCGACTTAGTTGTTATTTTAAAATTTTAAAAATGTACCAGCAGTTGAATGGATTCTTAAACACCTCTGATTGGCCATTGTTTTCATTCAACATATATGTCTTTGATTGGCTACAATGATCAATGCTTCAAAAACGTTGTAAATAGACATCATTGACGTTCTTCACAGAGCGCTTACACAGTACACACAGGATATTTACATATATACACAGGGCTTGACATTAACACCCGCCAACCCGCCAAATACAGGTAGATTTCAGCTGTGGCGGGTAAGACATTCACTCCCACAAGCCATTTTGGTGGGTTCAATTTAATTTCAACTTACAGCCAAATGATCGTCGAAGATCATCGTATCACAAAATTACAATTCAATTACTTGCTGTTAGTGAAGGCGGGATAGGCGGAATCGAGCTGAATGACACACAAGAAGCGCTCTCTCGCATGCGCTCTCTCTCCATCGTGTGGAGTATCTCATGTGAATACAGTCGGTTATGGCTTAAGTGGACGTAAACAGGTGGGTAATAACTTGGTATGTGTCAGTATATTATGTGCATGCATTCAGCGTCTGTCATTAATGTTAAATCAAACAAAAGGTGTTAAATGAATGTTAAATAAACCTACTGTATCTGAAAAAATATATCTATATTTTTTTTTATTTACTATTGTTTTTGTAATGTGTTAATTTGCTTCTTTGTTCTTTTATATAGCCTAACAAAAAACTTATAAAATGTATCATATTAGCCTATGCTCATATTGCCCACCCCTTGCCCACCTGTACATACCAGCTGATATAATTTAGTCTTGATTTGGGTGGTCAATCTGCATTTGAAAGTTTGAAAGGGTTTCAAATCTTCTAAATCAAGAAAAAATGACTCAAAATCATGTAATGTATGCATGCTAAATTCAACTTTAATCATATAAAATGTAATTTCCCAACAGAAAAAATTGTGGCCAGTGAAAATGCTGAGTGGCTAGTAACTTTGGAAAACCACTAGCCACAGTGGCTGGTGAGCAAAAACAGTTAATGTCAAGCTTGTCAATCAACCATGTTTTAATGCATTAACTAATGTTAACAAATAAACAAGTTTGGACAAATACAAACATTTTGGTAACACTTTACAATAAGGTCCAAATAATTAAAGTTATGTAATGGATTGACTAACATTAAATGAGCAAAACATTTGTTACAGTATTTATTCATCTTTGTTATTAGTTAGGTTATAGGGGTTAGATTTAAAGTTAACAGTAACTACAAACGTTAAATGCAAGTACTTTAAATGCAATTACAATGCACCAACATGTATGTACATAATTTGTAAACTGTACCAAATGGTTAAGTACATAGTTAAGGTCACCTACTAGAAAAAAAAAGAAAGAAAAAAAAACAAACAAACAAAAAAAAAGGCTTTCTATTAGGACAAATGCACTATAATTATTGAGGATGTGGTACTTGAGCTAACTGGGTTTCAGGGACATATACAACGCTTTAGGGCAACAGTGACTCACAGCAGTCAGGAGAATTGTGATCAGAAAGAGGAGGCCATTAGCAGTGTGCAGTGTTATCTGCTCTTTGATCAATGTTGTAATACAGTCTGCATCAGGCCGAGGGAAATTAAATGAATAAGACTGTGGAGTAGAGAAAGAATCTCCCACAGAGGGAGGTATACATTTTCTCTGGGAGTTAAACGCTTTCATGCAATTCAATCTGTCTGATGTCATCCTGATTCTGAGTGAGGACGTGTTTTCTCAGAGGATGGGTGGTGGCAGGAAGGGCTACACTGCCAGTGATATGGCAGGGTAGAGATTACTTTGGCTGGCTAACTTTCCCTTGATTAAGTATCTTTGAGATTAATCAATAATCAGTATAAGGAACGGGTGAAACTGTGTTCATTTTGACAGCAAATTTTGATTTAGTTTTAGTCATAGTCTTTTGACTAAAATGCCATTTAGTTTTAGTCACATTTTAGTCATCGGAAATTGTTTTAGTTTTAGTCTAGTTTTAGTCAACTAAATATCATAAGACTTTTAGTCGACTAAATCTACAGTAGATTTAATCAACGAACATCTATTTAGTTAAACTGTAATGCATTAAGTATGCATTTCTCTAACAATACACAGATCCAATACAATGATACACATCTGATATTCTCTCTAAACTGTTTATGTTCACTTAAGACAACCAACTGTACTTTACTCGCCAAAGCGGATGGTTTTTTGATCATTCAAGTGCAAAAAGACACGAAAGAGCACTCAACTCAGTACCTGTCAGGGATTGACACTCATCATTGAGGTACTATTATAGTTTTTGTTTAAAATTTTGATTAGATTTGATTTGTAGTTTTTCTGCTTTCATTGTAATTTTAGTTAAAGGAACAATATGTAAGATATTCGCAGTAAAATATCCAAAAACCACTAGGCTAGTGTTATGTATTTTGTTCAGCTGATTACTAACAATATCTCTCATGTTTTCAACTACTTGTAAATCATGAGAAAATTCCCATTCTAAACAGTGACACGGGGCAGTGCAGTCGCCTGTCAATGACGTCAGTTACCCTTTGTTACCGCCTTTACTGACGTAGAAACCACATGACAACAGTGTCGTGGACAAATGCGCAAGTAGCGTCTAGCGTACAGCAAACCACTAGTTTGCTTCAAGCAGTTCCTTATTTACTTCTTGCACGTTTTATGGTGGATTGTGTTAATTATTTATGGAACATAATTACCGTTTACCATCTGCCGCTGGTTCTGTCGACAAGGACAGCTCCCGTAAACGTAAGTGTACGGGCCAACCAAATGACCCAAGAAGAGTTTGGGACAAGAGGAGAGAAAGAGCGAGGATCAATATCAGTGTTACATTTTCTAGATGGAGAGAGCTTTGCGACAAACTTCACCTAGAAAGAGATGCCGATCTCGTTTGTGTTTTACTCGACAGGTGAGTTGTTTTGATTCGTATCTTTACAGAAAACGTATGCCATTAAACGATCAACACGATTAGTATTATGGGGCATACATGCCAAACGCGGGGCATCGAGTCTCTAGACCCGCGCGAGGACGCGTCTGATCCATAGTCTGATCGCGTCTTTGCATTGACTTTGTATGTAATCTACTCGCGCAAATCGTTCAACTTGCGTTTGCTATGTAACGTTATGCCCAATTATTGTGTTTGAATGTACACGAGTGTATATATTTGTTGAACAAGTGGCAATCGTTTTCATATCATCTGACTAAACAGTAATCAATTAATTTGATTTCAATTAATTCTTTTTTAGTTATTTTAGTACATCAGGTTAAGCTAAAGCTTGGAAACAAGATACATTTATTTAATTTCAGTTAACGTTTATTTCAAGTAATGGATAGATTTTGTTAGTTACTGTAGCAGCTACAGTGTAGTTATCATAATTTTACATCATAACATCACAATAAAAATTGTGCTGTCAATACATATGATACATATGGTAAATCGTAAGCAGAGAAGGCGATTGTGGCATAATAAAAGTCCCCCTGCTCTAGAGGCGTGTGTTGAGGAAACACTGCTATATAGAATAATGTGTCATATAATGTTCTTAGTCGCTCCTGCTCTGCTACATAAGATACAGTAACGTTAATAATCGCATTCCATTGACATGTTTTCTTCCCAAGTCCTATTGCACTGTCGGTTGATTGTGAAGACCACATGTCCCAATAATGACCACGAAAAAATAATAATTATAAACCATCCCGAAATACAAGCTACGCCTTTGTTTTGAATAGGCCTCTAGCGACCTCTAGCGGATAAAATTATGACATACTGCACCTTTAAACGTTTAAAATTAAATGTCTAAAACATACAACCATATAAAGATTGTGTTGTAAACATTGTCATAATTCATCAACATTAGCTTATAAGCAATCGCTCGGCATAAATGTGCACAATCCATTGATTGCGAAGCAGTCTGAAGTGCTGCTGCATGATCCTTTAGAGCGCGCAACAGCGCCGCTTTTTCCCACGGTTAGATCAGCACGTTACACTTCAAATGTGCACATCTTCCACATAGGACAGCAGTCCTGACTGGATATCTTCCCAAATCATCCCTCTCTATCATTTTCGTCTCGTTTTTATTCTTGGCGAAAATTAGAGTAGATTTTAGTCATAGTTTTAGTCATTCAAAATGCATTTTTATTTAGTCATTGTCTCGTTTTGTGCGTGAAAAAAATGACGTTGACGAAAAATATGACGAAAATCATTCGTCAATGAAATTAACAAGTATGAAAGCTGGAAAGAATGACATTAATTATATTATATTATATTATATTATATTATATTATATTATATTATATTATATTATATTATATTATATTATATTATATTATATATTATATTATATTATATTATATATTATATTATATTATATTAAATTAATTAAATTAATTATATTATATTATATTATATTATATTATATACACAAAATAATATGCATAAAATAAATCAATCAACATAATATTATTACTAAAATATATGTAAATAATCTTAGATTTAGGTTTCTCTTGTGTCCTCTCACAAGAAATATATCATTTTTTGTCGTATTAACATCGCTTTACTTAAAGGCCAGTTCCATAATGGCAACTAGCTAATTACATAATATTTGATGGGCGGGGAATATTTATTATTAATAAGTATTAGTAATAGATGTGATGTATTACAAAAAAATACATAAATCGCTTTGTTTTTATCGTTTTTTTGTTTTGTTTTGTTTTGTTTTTTTTGTGTTTTTTTGGAAATTTCAAAAGATGAATACATCATAATGCAATTTTAAAATGACACTCAAATTAAACTCAACCCTTCTCAATCCCTCAATATTTATTTCCCTCCTGTAACACATTTTGTTTATTTTCTTGTCTTTGCACAAATAAATTATATTTAATGCAATGTCTCATCTTGAGCAGAGTACATTTCTGAAAGTCTGCCATATATATTTTATTTACAAATAATATTTTGCTCAGTGATCATTCAAAATGTTCTGTCCATTGTATGTATACACAAACCTAAAACGAGCAGTTTCATCTCTTTTGCATGAGGCTAAATTTCATTTCATTTATTTGAAGAAATAAAAGTGATTAAGTTGAGGGCCACTTTCTTCTGTACGTGTCCTCTAGATTTACAAGCACACAAAAGAAGCTGAAAATGATAACCTTGCAATCTTTGCAGTGTCCATCACACATCAATGCAGTAAGCAACATTTAGCTTTACAGTGAAAACTGCAGCAATGAATAGTGTGGAAAAGAATGCAATTTAGTTGCAACCCTTTGCCAAAGCTGACAGCAGTAGAGATCAGGTTTACAATAACAATGATATGTTGAGTATGTAATGGTAAAGTGCCTGTTACGATCTAAATCACTGAAATGTCACAAGTACCATATTTTTATTTATTTATTTATTTTTTTTATCTTTAACATGCTAATTTAAAAGGTAAAAAGGTCATTTGCCACCAGTGTCACTAAACAGAATTACAAAAACAACAGCTGTTGTTAAACAGGTCCTTGTCTGCCATTGGACAGACAGATAGCCCCACCCCTAACCACTGGTTGAGCTAATATTGCTGTTGGGACGCTCAAACTAAGGACAATAGTTCAAAAGTACCACAGTCACGGTGGAATAAATGGAATAAATAATGACAAATGGCACAATTACAGATTATCTGCATATTAAACTGGGAGAGAAAAACATTTTAAGAACAAAATTTGAATACTGCATCTGGCTACGGTGACAGTTCCTCAAAAGATTGCCAACACAAGTTATTTTAATGTGGAAAAATATGAAAACAAACATTATTTCATCCATTATATGAAAAAAGCTGTTTTTACAGTTTCTTAATAAACTAGACAACCACAATTAAATTTTATGTTATGCAGCAAAACATGGTGTCAGTCACTGATCAACAGCTTTGAACATTTGCATAAAAAGCCCCTTGAGATTAATTTCAATTTCAGCATTAAAGCAAAAGCCTGCATCCCTCAGTTTGTACATTCAGCATATTTTTTTTTTTTCTAAATTAGTAATTGCATTCTTATGCTACAAATATTGAAGACAGCAAATAAATTAAAAAAAAAATGCAGAATAGCATGATACTTAATATGGCATGTCACTCTGCCGTCGTTGAAGATCATGGCGTGAATGACAACTCTGTAATTGTTATGGGAGAATGTGGCCAAAGACTCCATAAAACTGTTACCAGGTAATAAACCAAGAGACAGATTCATATCAAAACTTTCAACAGCTCCCGTATGTGTTGAGCTCAGGCCTGAAAGAAGAGGCCACAGGGAACGCAGATAAATATTTATTTATGACAAGCACAGTAGCATTCAACATCCATCCACAAAGGAGGATTTCACAGAAACAATAAATTGTTTCTTTGTGCCCTTGAGAGTTCAGCATCCCTTCTCCTATTTGTTTCCGTTTGTTTATTCATATTAGATACGGATTGACATTTCATTCCTGTGGTTCCTCTATTT
Source organism: Chanodichthys erythropterus (assembly GCF_024489055.1). Lineage (NCBI taxonomy): Eukaryota > Metazoa > Chordata > Actinopteri > Cypriniformes > Xenocyprididae > Chanodichthys > Chanodichthys erythropterus. The sequence continues at coordinate 8,043,453 of NC_090233.1, read as the reverse complement.
AATCCACAGTTAAAAAAAACAAACAAAAAAAAAAAACGAAAAAAAAAAAAAAAACTTGGGATTATCAAGCATAACTGTACACAGCTGCAGATAGAAAGTATGTGAATGCATTAAAATGGATTTCCACATATATTTATCATAAAATGTGATCTGATCTACAGCTAAGTCACATATCGACAGCCACAAATAAAAAGTAATATGCAAATGACCTATTTACTGAACACAGCATGTAAACATTCAAAGAGGAGCGTGGAAAAAGTAGTTGAGTCAAAGACATTAAGTACTCGCCCTCATATCCTCCCAAACCCGTAAGACCTCAGTTTGTCTTCAGAACACAAATGAAGATATATTTGATGAGATCCATGGGTATCTCATCCACACATAGGCAGCAATGACATTGCACCTTTTGAGGTCCAGAAAGGTACTAAAGACATCATTAAAACCGTTGACGTGACTACAGTGGTTCAACCTTAATATTATGAAGCAACGAGAATACTTTTTGTGCACAAAAACAAACTTACAACATACCATTATCTACTAAAGTTTTGATAAATAGTTTTATAAAAATTATGAACTTCACATTTCAGCCTTTAAACGATCTTAAAAGGCATGAGTCTAAATGATAAATGGTTAAAGGTATTTTATTTTGCTCAATGAATAGTTCTAGATACAGTACCTTATTATCCAGGTTGTTTTTAGAATGCACAATAGTTTATTTGTCATCAACAGGTTAAAATTTACAGTGAATAAAAAAAGTTGATCCATTTATTACCTGTCAAATTTTTGAGCATAGACCTGAAAATGAAATTCCCAACCTAAACTGACGTAAATCTTTAATGCTTTGAGCACAGACTGAAGTTTGGTATCTTTCTAAAGAAGAGACATGGCAGATTATTGCGGACATGAAAAAAAGTTATAGAAGTTACATTTATTATGAAATACATAAAAATACTATTTGTAAAATTTATATGAAATATATTTATTTTCCAAAACATGTTTTACTCTAAAAATCAAAGCCATAAATCTAAACAAGTTGTGTTCCAAATCAGAGGTTGAGATCTCAAAAAAAAACAAAAAAACGAGCATTCAATAAGATTTTGTTTGGGCGCAGTGTCAAAAGTTTACACTTAATGAAATTCGCTTCCCATTTGTTTCCATTTGGGTCAATTTTGACTGCAAACCGTACAAGTGTGACTATTTTTTGAGGACCATTTAACCTTTCCGAATCATGTCCATGATTTGTGTGCGTGTGCGTGTGTGTGTGCGTGCATGTGCGTGTGTTCACGTAAGTGCCAAAACCTTTACCAAAATTTGTACCATTCAGATGAAGTAAAAACTTCTAAAAACCAAAACATAAAAAGGGCTAAAATATGAAACATGGTTTATCATCAAACCGGTAACCATTTTCAACAAATGTTGTTTAAAAAAAAAAAAAAAAAAAAAAAAGTAGTATTTGTCATTGAATCTTTTATTCAAAATGCTGATTTATCCAATAATGAAACAAGTCTTTATGAGTGAGTCACTGACATTTTGTCAGAACCTCTAGTAAATTACATGTTATTTAATTTAGTTGTCTATTCAGAACCACTGGGGAATCGTGATCTCTATTTAAAA
>NC_090233.1:7916839-8036839 GCF_024489055.1 Chanodichthys erythropterus | reverse complement strand
AAACAGCAAATTCAGTAGATAAACTCAATACAATATGCCACTAGAAACAACTCTAAAATGTCAGAAATTGTCCTGCCATTTTAAATAAAGGGTTAAACTAACGTTACAGGAGATCGATTGCTGTAGACCGTGCTCTATAATTAATTAGAGTAAGCTATCATTAGTTTTATCCTGCTAATTATTATTTTATACCCATAAAAATAATTAGTAACTGCCAGATAACGATCACCTGCTTTTTTTCCCCCATTATGGCTAACGTTAGGTGTGTTATCTTAACTAATAACCTTTATTAATTAGCTTATGAAGCCCACATTTAACGTTACCAAGAAAAGCTCAGATATCCGTCAGATCCTGTAGGCCAGTTAGTACAGTTTACTGCTGAACAGCTCATTTTGTTGGTGTGAAATAACACAGAAATTGAAAATTAATAGTTGGTTTTACATCTTCAATCTCCCCTCGAAGCCCCGACTGTCCTCAGACAAGCTGTCAATCAACTGTGAATCACGACGACACGCCCCGTTTCTATTGCACCAAATTGCTAGCTAAAATAAAACTTATCACACAAACGAACATTTGAATATAAATCAGCGTGATAACAACTACCTTAAATGACCAAAACCATCTTTCGGAAAATTTTATTTGAAGCATAATTTATTTTTATGTTTTAACTTAAGTCTCATTCGTCTGCATTGAGCGGGCGGGGTTTATGACCTGTACTGCATCCAGCCTCCAGAGGGCGATCAAAGAGCCCGCAGCTTCACTTTTCAGGACGTATGAGACACACCCGGCAGGAACACACCAAGCCAACGGTCGGCCGCCAGGCAGTTTTTCCTTCATCGGCTGACTAAGTTTTCTCAGTGTGTTCCACACTATCGGCTGAAGTTGGTCCTCGTCAGCTTTTTTTCGGCCGATTTGACACGGCGTCGGAGCTCGTCGGGCCATCTGATCATTCTGATTGGCTGTTCAGCTACTGCCACCTGCTGGTATGGAAAGGCATTTCATCTTACACAGGCGCAGAATGGACGTGCTACTTGGCCGTCGGCTGTCGAGCGTCGGTTTGGTGTGTCAGGTCAACTTTGGACCCAGACGCTGCTGACGTGAGCCAACCCTGCAGTCGCCACTAGTTTGTGCCTTAAGCCCCGTCTGTGAAACCGGGCCTTAGAGATGCTTGTGCTTTAAATCAAGTGACAAATGTAGTTATGATCTAGTTACAGCGTCCATTATTTATAATAAATCAAAAATGGGACCGAATCCAAATCAGTCTACCAAAATCCAGTGCCGCCACCCGATAATAACTGTGCTCTCTTTAGCAATATCCCAAACACTTGCTAATTTATTTTGTTGCATAAATGTGTTACGTAGCATTATTGCCAACACAGGTGAACCGTGGCGGGTCAATTTAATCGTGAAGCTCCAACGTGGACCTCTGTTTGCACACATCACTGTTTATTAGAGTGAAAGGATAGAAAATAATGCTTCTGTAAACAAATAACAGGCTTGCAGGACGTGATACAGCATTCTGTAAACAACACACACACACACACACAATAAGGAGCCAGATGCTTGGTGAAAAGAAAAATGAAATAAGCTTGGATTTGTCTGTTTGCTTTCAACTCTTGTCCTGATGGTTCTATCACAGGTGCTCATCAAAGAAGGGATCTTTTATAGAAAATCCTTTGAAGTCAGACACATTTGCCATTTATTAAGTGCACAGTAACGCATGTTGAACATAACAGAATAAACACATTCCTGCACATGATGCTCATTTTGACAGTCTCTGGTGGATAAACATTTTCATCTTACGATCTCTGATTTAAATTTGCATGCTATTAGCATAGAAACATGCTAATAGCATGTAGAATGTTCAGTGTACAGAAACACACACACAAACACACACACACAGCAGGGAGTATACAGAATGCACGGGAGCATTATGTACTTGATGTTGCTGTTAATGAGGCGGGATACTGTTCGGTGGATCCTTGACAACTGCAATGTCATTGTTTACTATGCGTAAACTGACCCTCTACTGTATCCTCCTTCTATAGCTTTGATGCATCAGCAGAGAATTAATAAATATGTAATAAATAAAGACAAATTGCAGCCTTTAAGTGCTCTAAAACTGCAGGAATAATAAATAAGACGAAGGAAAATATATCTTCATCTCTTCTCAATAGCTTTTAGAAAATTAGAAATAAAACAATAAATTTAGAGAAGTTCTGCCTAAGACAAAATATACTGGAGATTTATAAATAAAGAAGATGCAACTACTAGACAATATCTAAACAAATATCTCATGCAAACTTGCTCTGAGCAAATTTATCTTTATTGTATATGAAAACCATATTTTTATTTTAGATGTTTTTTTATATATATATATATATATATATTGTGTCTTAAATTATGTATTTTAATTAAACCTACTACTTTAAATTAAAAATTAACTCTTAAAAGAACAGTCCACCCAAAAACATTTTTTTTTTTCAATCTTCAAAACACAAATTAATGTTTTTAATGAAAACTCACAGATTTCTGCCCCTCCACTGCAATGTATATATAAAACCATTATGTCTGCAAATCTTTACATCTGTCTATGGGTTTAACCAATGAGAAAAATTAATAAAAAAAAGCTTGTGACTAAACCTTATAACTCCATTGGATCCTCTAACCCAGGGGTGTCCAATCCTACTCCTGGAGGGCCACCATCCTGCAGAGTTCAGCAACAACCCCAATTGACTCCACCTGAACCAGCTAATAAAGGTCTACTAGGCATACTAGAAACTTCCAGTAAGGTGTGTTGAGGCAAGTTGGAGCTAAACTTTGCAAGACAGTGGCCTCATAACTTCACCCGAATCGAGCTTGAATGAAGTGCCACCATCTCTGCTTGTTTTAATTCGACTACCATGTGAATCGACACACTCAGGGCACAGTTGCCACCTTGTGTATAAACGAATTAATGCAAAAAATAATAAATAATTAAATGCGCATGTGAGACCAGTGTGTACAAAGTATGTGCGGTTACAAAAATCCGGAGGTGTGTGTACTATTCAGATGATGAAATTTGTGTCACACTGTACGCGGACCCTCACGAACGCGTAAAAAGTGAAGTATACTTTGGGCTTTAGACATACAAGGTTTCTACACAAGTGATAATATTTTATATATTATGATTATGATGAAGTCCAAGAAAACTGACACAATGACACCGTTACGAATAAGATTTGTATAGTATATGTGACAGTGTATTATATAATATATAAAATGTTCTCTACAGCATCAAAAATACATGTTCTTTATCCTCTTTATCTGGCTTCTTTGACTCTTATAGTACCAATGAGGGGCCACAACAATAGCTCACTTCCTGTCACAAATACACACCACACTGATGACCCTGGGCTGGTACGGGGCATCCAGTGCTGAGCCAGCATTCCACATCCCCCTGTCAGCAAGTCCAGGTCCTTTATCAGTTGGGCTTAATTACAGAGGAGGGGTCCTCGTGTGCGCAGTGAGAGAGCTGACTACGACACTGACATTCTCTTACATAACATTCTTCATGGGTTAAAAACATTCAGGTAATACAAAAAGATTATTTTTCAAAATACAGTCAGATAATGTTATAACATAAAAAGTGCATTCAAAGGTCCATTGTGACTGAATTATCTCATAACAGTTGCCTTACTGAGAATCAATGAAAGAAGGACATTTGCCATTCCAGAGAACAAATTAGATAATGTACTGATCAGGATACTCAACATAAAGGGATTTACACTAGTGCCAGAGGACATAGGGTGTTCCTAGAAAGAGATCGAAAAACTTTAGAGAGGCCTGTGTAAACATTACAAAGGAGATTACAGCTCCAGTAAGCTGAATAGACAACACTTTTAGAGAAAACATCCCACCTTAGAGAGTCTATAAATCCTTAGTATGTTAAAAAAATGACAGAACTTGATCTAAAGAGAAAGATCTTTTCAGCTAATTGCACAAATTCAAGGTCAATGGCTAAACAATGACAGAAGAAGTGTCGAGTGTGTGCTGTGTGTCACGGAGCACATTAAAGAAAGCCCAGCTTTGATCCGAGGTAGACATGTAATCCCTTTGCAGGGGCAAACTGAGGTGGAATCTCATTGGATTACTCTGTGCTTGGTTTGAAGCGGTTTTCCCCCTGCAACTTTCATCCATCCAACTTGATAGATTGCTTCGTATTTGTGCAAAATGTTCTAAAACAATTTGTGTATGCGTGCATGCATGCATGCAAGTAAATAGTGTGTAAATATACTACATCTTACTTTGCATCTTCACATCCTTTTGCTAAAAGCACACACTGTTGATGATGAGAAACTTTTAAGTATAAAAAGTGCACCAGTATTATTAGACATACTACAATGATGGTGCACTAGAAGAGTGTAGCTACAGTTCCATGTGCCGCTTGCATGTGATACAATGACAAATGAGAGCGACCAAGACAAAGAAAGGGGTGGGGGGGTGGAACGTTTAAAAAAAAATCTGTTTAAAACACATTCTTTGAAATGTACTCTAAAACAAAACCAACTAAATCCAAACAAAACCAATCCCACGTCACAAACTCGCATCATACGGTGGTCGCGCATTTTATATCTCTGCCCCCTCACTCTGGAACTTCATTCCGAAGCACATTCGAGACCTGTCATCAATACATGATTTCAAAACCCACCTTAAAACGTATCTTTTTGTTTCTTGCTTCTCTGACCTCTGATTGTATGATGTTATGTGTTATGCCTTTGATGTTTTTGTATTGTTTACCTGTCTATTGTAATTTGTCTTGTAACATTGTACAGAGACCTTGAGTCTGTAGAAAGGCGCTATATAAAATAAACTTATTATTATTAACCAACTAAAACGAAACCAACCAAAACAAACCAAAACAAAACAAAAAGCAAAACCAACTGAAACAAAACCAAACAAAACTCACACAAAAACAAAACAAAAAACACAAAACAAAATCCACATAAATATTTCAAAAAGCCACCAGAAATAATTTACCATCTGTGAACCATTCATATTGTATTTTCAGTGTACAATGATTTGGGACCTAATAATAATCTCACCATTTAGGACCAACAGTATGCTAATAACAGTCCTAGAGTAATTAAGTCCTAGAGTATTTAAAGGAGAACCACTATTCAGCTTTCTAGGAAGCTGTGTCACCTTATGTCTTTATCTAGTTCCAAGATACAAATTGCTGCCAGTAGCAGGTGCAATGCAGTGTTCAGCATGTTCCTGAAGGCACAAGGTTTCACACTAGAGCCCGTCTTTAAAAAACACTGACTGTGAGATAAGATTAGAGGGAAATATAGCTGCTCACTGAAGATAAGAGGTGACTAATTCCTGATGCCTGGAGCATAGTGCCTCCCAAATCCTCACTGCAGATCCATGGAGTCTGACGTCATGGTGCAAAAGAACAGGAAAACGATGAAGTTCCACAATATTTCCACAACCCACAATCTAGCCTGGACACTGGGACAAATCTGAAGTTAAATGTCAAGAAAAACAGGACGCGACTGCACAGGAATATTATAAGGTCATTTACAATTCATCTAAACAAAGGCAGACACTTCAAGTTGATATAAGGTGAAGAATCTACTGTGACGAGCAGGGCGGGCGAGAGCCGTGAGGGAACGGCGCGAGGCCGGTGACGCGAGTGATAAGGAGCGTCACCTGCGAGGCGTGCCGGCCTCGAGTCTCTCACGGAGGAGCTCCAGAGGCATAAAAGGAGGAGCGACTACAGTGAAGGTCGAGAGAGGACCAGGCCTGGACTTTATGTTATGTTTTATTATGTTTGTGTGGCCGGCAGACGTCCGCGAGGGTCTGCCGGCATTACTTTGGTTTTGTTCTTTGTTTATTTTATATTAAAGTTTGTTTGAATGTTCGCCGGTTCCCGCCTCCTCCTTCCCACATCCACTGACTTCGTTACATCTACCTCATTATAAAATGAGTGAAATGCAAAAATAATGATTTCTCAAACACTCCTCCATCTGCTATTGGTTGGGGGAAAAAACAATTTTGCCCTAGCTCACGCCATTGGTTGGGCTTCACAGCTGTAATTTTTTCTAGTGACAGTCCATCTTTTTTTTTTTTTTTTTTCTATTCTTTTCTTTTCAACCAGTTCATGCATTCCCTGGGAATCATGATGCCAATCCCTGTGTTGCTAGCAGGAAAATCCAATAAATGGCAGATTTTTTTTTTTATTTTTTTTTATTTTGTTGTTTATAAATAAATACATTTAAACTTTTTAAAACATTATTATGTACAGTATGAAATGGATTTTCATTTAGAGATTTGCTTGAGTAATTAAATTTTTTAATTAATTAAAGGTAATTAATTAAATACATGTTGTTTTGTAAGATACTCTTTGTTACAACATTAATATAATAATTATATATTTTCCATTGACTTTTTCATTTTAACAGATGGAAAAAAAAAAAAAAAACACTTAAAGGATTAGTTCACTTCAGAATTAATTTCCTGATAATTTACTCACCCCCATGTCATCCAAGATGTTTATGTCTTTCTTTCTTCAGTCGACTTTCTTCAGGATTTTTCTCCATACAGTGGACTTACCTGGGGTACAATGGGTGGAAGTTCCAAATTGCAGTTTCAATGCAGCTTCAAAGCGCTCTACATGATCTCAGATGAGGAATAAGGGTCTTGTCTTGTCACACATCACCTTTTCAACATGAGTACGTAATGTGTGGCACGTCGCAGAGCAGTGCAAGATGAGCATTTGTGGTTTTTTTTTTAGAAAATGACCAATTGTTTTGCTATAAAAGACCCTTGTTCCTCATCTGGGATCATGTAGAGCCTTTTGAAGCTGCATTGAAACTGCATTTTGGACCTTCAACACGTTTTACCCCACTGAAGTCCACTATATGGAGAAAAATCCTGGAATGTTTTCCTCAAAAACCTCAGAAAGACATGAACATCTTGGATGACATGGGGGTGAGTAAATCATCAGGAAATTTTAATTCTGAAATAAATTAATCCTTTAATAATGCGTCGATTATTAATCTGAATATAGGGTGGTCACGTCCAGCTTCACGACTATAGAGGTTACGGCCAAAGAACTCACAAAAGTACTTCCAACAAAAACTAAACTCTCAGCAAAGGACATGCGTCTGGCACAGGCTCCAAGGGAGATCATTACATCATGCATGGATGGATACATGTAGTACCCAATCGCTCCCCTTGACTAAACGGCTCAGTCAACAATAGGCTAATGGGTTTGCACCCCTCATCATTGACACTGGCACTGACAGAGCAACAGCCTGCAATACTGAGAGACATATGGACCACCTGCCGTTAAATATGATGAGATCTAATAGAGGGAGGTGAGACAGGGGTGTTAAACCTGAAGGGGCTACTCATCAACACAGTCTAATCAATGTGTGCTCGCCAGACCCTTTACCCAATGCCCTTTAACAGCACAAGAGCCCATGCTAAAAAAACAAGTCTATAGTGCACATACTTGTTATGTTTTTGAGCAGGTTTGAAACTGTATCGAGTCTCAATATATTCCGCCCCCTTATACTGTCGAACATAGGGCAAAAGAATATTGACATAGACATAAAGAATACAAAACTGCAGAGGTTCTGTATACATATGAGCTCAAAGGGATTTGAAGAAAATCTCTCTCTTATACTTCATGAACCAGCATGACAAAGGTTGGAACATCTTTGGTGAGAAGGAACAATGATTCTCTATTGTTATATTTACCCATGATCCAATGGGATTCTGGAGCTCTTTTAAATGCAAACAATGAAAGAAGGGCCACTGCTGCACATCGCAAAATATCATGTCCAACAGTGTCTGCGAATGAGTCAGCATTACAAACAGCTCTGCAGAAATCAAATGCCCAGAGTACCTCTGTTAAGAGAGGAAAGTGTAGACAATTCTGTATCCAGTTTTCAATCTTTCAACATGTAGACATTAAATCATACAATGGTGTGACTTGCCTAGCATCTAAATTAGCCATAAAAAAAACTTATGTACACATGATCAATGCACATACAGAAAAAATAAAAAAAAAAATAAAAAAATACAATTAAAATCAAGTGCACTAGGCCTGTTTATTGTTGATATTTTTTATGTGCTTTAAATACGAAATGTTTGCCAGGGTTTCCGTAAACACAATGTTCATGATGCGGATGTGAGCATAGACTCCTGATAGTTTCCTGACTAATTTATTTGAATTATATTTTGTAATATGAGCATGATCACATTAATATAATCACAGTACTCTGTTTACGAGCTCCAACTTAATCACATTATAAGGGTGGATATAAACGTAGATTTGAAGGAAAGCTAATACTAACCATAGTCATTGCTAGATGTTTTAAAGTAAATTATTACAAACAGCAGTGGTGAATGGTGACAAAGTATTTTTGCTTTGTTAGTATTCCTCTACTTAAGCACATTTTTATGTACAAGAATCCTTACTTTATCAGAGTATTTTTATTTTGGGAAACTTTTATTTTACTTCACTACATTCCAAAGCGTAATACCATACTTTTTACTCAACAACATTTCATAAAAATCTGTCGTTCATCATCATTTTGAACTGAAGAAATCATCACCAAAGACTTTAGCTATATGAGGTGTGATAGCAGTGTCTGGTTCATGGTTCGCAATTAGTAGCCTACTGAAGGATTTACTGACCGATACGATTGCATCTGTTCTCAAGTCAACAACTCACTGATTCAAATGATCAGGTCAGAGTGAGACGAGTATAATACACTGAATTCACAAGTCTGACTCAATACGGGCCAAGACTAAGAAATCCTCTGAGCCTGAATGTTCACGCGACTGATGCCGCAAAAAAGTAAGTAAATGCCAAATTTTAGGATTTATTATTGTAAGTGAGAATCATACAGTTTTTAGGTCACGACTGTCAGTCTGAACTTAATCTGCTGTTAAAGGGTGAGATGTTTAAGCCCATTGTATGATATGCTTGAATGTGGACATGTCAGCATTTGTGCATTACCGTCTGAACGGAGAAAGTTTTAGGTAAAAACACAACTTAAATTACATCTTGTAAAAATGGGCATAATATAGGTGCCCTTTAATGTTGTCTCAGGTGTCCCCCGAATGTGTCTGTGAAGTTTCAGCTTAAAATACCTCACAGATCATTTATAAATCCATGTTGTAAATACCCATTTCTGACTACTGTCAAGAACATGCTGTTTTCATGCATGTGCCTTTAAATGCAAATGAGCTGCTGCTTGCCACCCCCTCTCCACAATCACAGTTGCTGTCTCAATCGGATTCTCTGCCAAATACTAACAAGACATCTGCTTGGTTTTGATTATCATGTATATCGAGATCACTCTGATGGATAGCATAGTTATTCTTTCATCATTTAAGTTTATTATTTACACACGTTTTAAAGCTTTATCAGTTTAAACTTCTAATGGATCTTTTTCTGAACGCATTTTTTTGAAGCACACGCACATAGACAGCTGGCTGTCAGAGGTCAAGTCTCGTGAGTAACTTCTCTTTCACATTTTTTGTTGTTTAAACTGTCAAATACTCACAAGGTTCTTGTTAACCATTGCACTGATACTAAATTTCTTCACCGATACGACAGCCGATTATTCAGAGTGCTATCTGCCAATACTGATAATGATAATTTGAGGGTTCTGCCTTTTATAACTTCTTTTAAATTAATGATAATTTCATTATAATTAATTATTAATCTTTTTTTTTTTATTATTATATTTTGAAAGAAATGCAAATAAAAACTTTATTCTCTCCATTTCATCAACTTGTTTCAGAGTAAATGCAGTGGCGTACGGGACATCCCCACAGCCCCCGCGGTGCGTGGGGGCCCCTACCTATGATGGGCCCCGTCGCAGATTCACCTATTTAGGCTAGACTACTTTATAGCCTTTGCTTTTTTTTTTAGAACTGAACTCAATTGACTAAAGATGAAAATAAAGCATCCAACTGAAGCCAAAAACTGCAAGCAGAAGATCATAGAAAATAGTGGTAAATTACCACAAAAGGGGGAAAAATTAATCACTGTTGTTTCCATCGCCGTTTGTAAGGTAGCCAAGACAACAGCAAGCTTTGATGCGCTGTGTTACTGTCAGCGGATGTGTGCCAAGACAAATAAATATGTTTGGTCTTTGCTGAGACATTATTATTGTTATTTATATTATTATATATTGCCCAAACGTATTTACCCCATCGCCAGCTCTGCTAATGGTCAGCTACCGGAATGTCTGAAGTTCTTTTCCAAATGTAGCCTAGCCAATAAGTCTAGTTATTTCTTTATTCTTTTACTGTAACTACATGAATTTAGTTTAGGCCTACATCATTTGATGCACCCATCGAAATTACTGAAAATTTGCGGCCGAAACAGCAATTTATGCGCTTGTCTAGAAGGGAACCTTATATACGCAAATTTGTGTCTAACTTAGAATTTAGACCAGCTAAAATATATTGTTAGACCAAAAATGTATCAACAATTAATGTAATAAAGTAATAAATAAATTTAATAAAAAGAGAATATTGCTATATGCTATAATGATATATCGGCCCTGACTATTGGCTGTTTTTAAACTATCAGCTGATAGCCAATTATGTGAAAATTTGCTTTTATCAGCTATACGGAAGAGGATTAGGGCCAAGCAATAATAAAAAAATAAAACCATCTCGAGATTAAAGTTGTTAAATTTCAAGAAAAAAGTCGAGATAAAATGTTGAGGAAAAAAGTCATTCAATTACAAGATTTGTTCTCATAATTTAACGACCTTTTTCTCGTAATTTAATGACTTTATTCTCAACATTTTATCTTGAATTTTTTCTCCAAATTTAACGAGTTTTTTCTCGTAAATTTAACGAATTTATTTTCAACATTTTCTTTCAACTTTTTTCTCAAAATTTAACGAGATTTTCCTCGAAATTTAACGAGTTTTTTCTCGTAATTTAACAACTTTAATCTCGAGATGTTTTTTTTTTTATTTTTTTTATTATTGCTTGGCCCTAATCCTCTTCCGTACAGCCGATACTGATTATTGGCCGATATATCGATGTGTCTCTAATTAAAATATCCCCTTCCTACATCACAAGGGGGGCTAAATCTGAGCAGCTCGTTTTTTTTTTTTTGTTTGTTTGTTTTTTTCACTTGCAGAAAAAGGCTCACCAAAACATAGTTACTGGGTTGTCCTTTTTCATGTTTTCTGTGTTGGTAGATGCACCGGGGACCCGATTATAGCACTTAAACACAGAAAAAGTCAGATTTTCATAATATGTCCCCTTGATAATACAATGCATGCATCTTATGCATCTTCCCCACTGCCGTAGCAATTTCAAATGATACTGTATAGTATGTCTTCATAGCATTTGTCTTAATGTTCTTTTTAATTTTTTGCTTGTTCTTTAAAAAGTACTTTCTTTGCCCTATGTGATGTTTTTTTTTTTTTTTTTTTTTTTTTTTTTTGCAGATCAATAAATACTAAGTGACTAACGACCTTACTGAGTAGTGATGGCTACTTAATTCATAATAATTCATAATGATGTCAGACTGAGCTGTAACCTATTTCAGCTCTTTAGGTCTAGTACAATAGAATATATATTGCATAAAATATAAACATTCATAAATCAGTACTTTTTACTTTTAATACTTAAGTACGAAAGTAAAGTTTAGTTTACTCAGGTAAAATCAAAAGGGGTACCTAATATTTTCACTCTATATTTTATAAGGGTATTTGTACTTTTACTCAAGTACTTGATTTGTGTACTTCGTCCACCACTGACAAACAGCCACATGTCCAACCTAAATATCTCATTGTTTGTCACAAAAGTCTTTTGGCACTGATTCCTCTGAGTTAGACAGATTTTCAATAAACTCGCATACACAAAAAGTGCTGAACCACTCTAAAGGAAGCCCCATTTCACACTGGATGCTGGACAAACAGAATGCAATAAATCTTATGTATACACACTTTGAGACAAGTATACGCCATTTAGTAAGTTATTTATTTTTATGGCTACATAAGTACTTGCATGAAAATAAGAGTAATTTAACACATGGTCACGTCTCACATACAGCTAATCAGAATGAAATATAGTCGTCGGCACACTGCACAACAAATACAAATTGAAGAGAACATTGTTCACGCCAGGCATGTATGTTGGATTGACTTGGCTCAAGTGTAGTTATTATTAAAATATGTTATTTCTTAAGTTGGAAACGGGGTACACAATCTATCAAAATGAACTATGGATTATTGTGAAGGGAACAATCATTCTGTAAACAGTGAGTATATTGCATTATAATTTTAAAATGTTTCCTACAGAATATTTGTCTCGTACTACTAGCAAAACAAATTCTGTCAAATTCATAAGATCATTTAAAAATGATAAAGCAACTTTCATGGTTAAAGACGTGTCTTTTGAAAAAAAACAAAAAAACATTTTAATTAAGTGGCTAGATTATTTTTTCATGCATCACAAGTTTTTAAGTGTTTCAAGTCAAGTACTTTTATTGGCTTATATGCTGTTGCTGAGGTGATAAATACCTAAGAATATTCTAACATACCCGCATGTGAAATGTAAATAATATTCGGATTCTATAAAAAGCCAGTTCCAGTCTACATAGGTTTCAGCTGGTCAAAAAAGTAATATATTTTCAGACTCTTTGATCCCTAACGTAGACAGTGTCAGGGAAAAGACTGACAACTTTCACAAATAATTATATGGCGAGAAGCACATTCTTCCCAGTCAACTGTCACAGGAAGCACTGAGGTGACATCACTCACACTCTAATAAAAAAATCTGACAAACGACCAAAACTCTACCAATAACATTCACTATTTTTTTTTCCATCAGAATCTAAGAAAAGGAGGATTTTGTGCATTCTCCCTGTGTGTTGCCTACATGAGCTGCATGGCCCCTGGAGGAATCAACGGATATTTCTACCTAGACTCGTATCAGCAGACAGCTCCACACAGCACATGCACCAACCCTCTGATTCTACATGACATTTCTGAGCTGAGAAAGGAAGATCTAGGAACTTTTTATAGTGTTAGAAGAGTACACTTGAATACCAAGAGCTTCTGTGAAATCAGGTGAAGTGAACAGGGTTTCTAACGGTGGTAATGTTCCATCACCCTTTGTGGCTCTTGCAATTTGTGCTTTTCTAGCAACAGACAAAAGCCCAAAGTATTCTTTGTCCCACTTCCAAGTCTATTCTGCTATTCTATTAATCTATTATTCCTTTTTTATTTCAGCATATAGGCCAGAGCTCTACATGAAAATTCTAAATTTTACAGAGTAATTATAAGATCTGAGATAACTGAAACATGCTCATATGAAAAACAAAAGCTACCACCTCTAATCATGTGTTTTTACAACATTTTAACATTTTAGGGCAAAACATTGCAAATTAGGGACCTGAAGCTAAAGCTCCGATATTTGACAATATAAACATGCAGAAGAAAATGAAGAACTGTAATTTAAAAAAATTAATTGATTCAAAGTAAAAAAAAAATAAAAAATAACGGACTGGCAGCCAATGTAGAGAAGACAAAATAGGGGTAATATGGTCCCCTTTCAGAGAGCCTGTCAACAATCTTGCAGCAGCATTCTGGACAATTTGCAATCGAGACAAAGTGGACTGACTAATCCCTACATACAAGGAATTACAATAGTCCAGACGTGAAGACAAAAATGCATGCATCACTCTCTTGAAATCATAAAATGACAAACTGGCTTGACCTTTGTCAGTGTTCATTGAAAAATGAACTGGTCACTGGTCTGTAGCGACTCATCAAAAAGTACCCCTAAATTTTTTTACCATGGATTTACCATGAATAAATGAAGGGCCTAAATCAAACTTGGGGGACCCATATGTATTTGGGGGTGCAAAGACAATCTCTGTTTTAGATTAATTCAAATACAAAAAATTCTCAGCCAACCAAGTTTTCGGATCATTCAAACAAGCAAGAAGAGGCCCTAGTGAGCTGCTTTTCTTCTTTACCTAGACTTTGACACAAATGATTGACGAGGATATTTGGCCCACAAGCCACTAGTTTATGAGGCTTGATAAGAGATGTCAGTTACCTTAAAGTAATATTTAAAGCTGGTGTGAACAAGTATGCCTACAGCACGTTTTTGCGTAGTCAAGTTACAGTCTTCTAACACAACGCATAATCGGATATCTAGATTAAATACATTGTGTGTCACCTCGGTCTTTTGAAACAAGCACACAATACAATTGTAGTCCAATTAACATGTATGTATACATGCTGAATGAAGCAGGGGGTGAAAACGTTTTGAATTTGAAGATCAGTGTAAATTGTACTTAATTTGTCTTCCTGGAAACATGTTCGAAACATACAAGTATCTTCTGTTGCTTCCAAAGGGCAGTACTAAATGAAAAATAAAATGATATTTCAACAAAATAAGAAAAATTTGGACATCTTCATCGTGTTCAAAAGCTCTTAATGCATTACATTTCCTTCTGGAGCATCAGCGAATGTTTGAACCTTTTTTTAATATTTGTGTTTGAGTCCCTCAATGTGAAAAGATGGATCTCAAAATCATACAGTCACTGCTGGAAAGGGATCAAATATGCAAACAAAATCCTGAAACAAAATCCTATGCAAACAGAATCTGCAGGACCTGGAAGATTTTTCTGAAGAACAGAGCTCAGTTTAACTGCTCAGAACAACCATCACAAAACAAAAAAAAAGTCATAGATCATCCAGGTAACCACAGACAGTATTAAGAACCAATGGTTCCCAAACTTTTGAGCGGGGGATATTTTAATAAATTCAGCTTTTTTTTTGTCTTGTGGACTACAGTACTAAATAAAAAATAACATGCATTTTGTATGATCTCTCTTATTTTGTTAAAATTATTCACATTTTCTGCAAGTGTTTCCCATAATTTTTGATGCAACTGTAACTACTACATACACAAATTAAAGGGGTGGTTCATTGCATTTCACTTTTTAACTTTAGTTAGTGTGTAATTGTTGCTGCTTGAGCATAAACAGTATCTGCAAAGTTACAGCGCTAAAAGTTCAATGCAAACGGAGATATTGTCTTTTAAAGTTATCGCAGTTTAATGCCTACAAAAATGCATGCTTGCAGAGGTTTGGACTACAACAAGCTTCTTCCCGGGTTGGTGACATCATAAACCCTGCAATTAACATAAACCCTGCCCACGGGAACATGCAACAAAGTGGGCGAGGTATTATGGAAGCGGAAGAGTTGTCTAAACCGGACACGCGCAACACGATACGTCAAAAGATAATAGAACCCATTATAATAAGAACGCTTCCAGAATCTACATGAGTTCAATGCTGGATTTGCACCAAGGCTATTACTGAAAGGTGAAGCAGTTTAAAAACCACTTTAAAAGCAGAAACTGCTGTTTATGGGCCCTAACTGTAAGTACATTATACTGTTTGTACGTCTTTTTTTTTTATTATGTTACTATTTTTTGGTTGCATCAAGGACGTAAACAAAGACCAATGTGTTATTGCTTCGCTAGCCAGTTAGCTAAATTCTATTGCATACTTCAACAAACGCCAATAAACACAAACAAACTTCTGTGTTCATAGACAAACAGTTGTTCATGCTATAAATTAAGCAAAAATGCTACTACTCAGTCATGTATTTGGCTACAGTAAAGCTTTAATCAGGAAACAAACGTATATAAAAATCTTACATAAACAGCAGTAACATTTCTTAGTGACAGCATATCTAAACACTTTGACACAAATACAAAAGTAAATACTTACCATTCATAAACATCCTTTAAAAACCATGCTTGCAGAGGTTCTGCTTGACCCTCTTCATCATTATTGCTATCTGGGTCTGATTCGGGCTCAATTTGATATGGCAATATAGACGCCGTTATTTACATTTCCACTGAAGCACATGCAACAACTAATGCTAAGGGGCGTGGCGTTTCTGGACGCTTCAGTAAATCACAGTACACTGGGCCAGCTAACCAATCTGAGCACATTGTGTATTTCGGAGGGAGTGGTATCATAGAATCAGGAAGTAAAACCAGCCTTTCAAATGACAATGGAGACAGCGTTGTAGAATAAAGCTAAAATATATGAAAAATACAGCATTAATTACCTACCCTCATGCCGTTCCACACCCGTGAGACCTTCGTTAATCTTCGGAACACACATTAAGATTTTAAAATTTTTGTTGAAATACGATGGCTCCGTGAGGCCTCCATAGGTTCATGTGAGCACAGTGGTTCAATATTAATATTATAAAGCGACGGGAATATTCACCAATAATATTCTCTTCACTTTATAATATTAATATTGAACCACTGTGCTCACATGAACTGATTTAAATATGTTTTTAGTACCTTTAAGCCTAGAAAAAAAAAAACACTAAACCACCCATTTTATAAAAAAAAAAAAAAAAGTTATGGTTAGGGTTGGGATGGTTGCTTGTAATTATGCACAGTTTGCAGTTATTACTATTGTAAGTCATGTTAGAATAGTGTTTCCAAATAGTGACATTTAGTTCAACTGAAATCAAACTTTAAAAGCGCATGTAAACATACTTAATGATGAGTATCCAAGCAGGTAGTTCAACCCCAAACTCAGATCATTAGCTGAGATCAAGTTGACATTTACGGAAGCTCACGCAGACTGTTTTGAAAGTGCCACAGAGCCAATGTTTACACTTTTCAACAGAATAAATGTCTACAAATGGCTTGGTTATATGTCGCTGCACATTAAGCTTGGATAGAAGAAAGTACTTTAGCATCTAAACTACACACACATCGGCCTTAAAAGTCTTATTATGTTCGTCTGCTATTATATAATCCAGTTAGTCTAAAGTAATAGGACTAAGGTTATGAGAAGGGTATATAATTTGGTCCTTTTCAGAGCATGAAGTCTGGCCTCCATAGTTAAATGGAGAGCTCTCAATGTGGGCAGGGTCCAGTGATCATTCCTTGCAAAAGTGAAGAAATGGTGTTGGCGAAACCTTGTTAACTGTGGTCCATTAACACTCACCCTTGGGTGGTACACTGGTATTTATGGGAGCACTGCCGTCTTGCTTGAGCTAATTCAGCTTTAGTTCCCTGACTAATTTCTCCTGCATGGGGAACACAGTGAGTGGGTCAATGGAACGCCCAGTGGTAGGCTGGTTAGACAATGTACTGATAATGTTATTTACAATAGAGCTACGTCCAGGGGATTTAGAAAGTAAATTAACAAAATCTCAATGTGCAATGCCACTTGACATGACCGGATGGTCTAAGTGGTATAATCCTGCCTTGCTTAATGGGAAGAGACATGTATCAAATCTGTCATTAAGCAGATGCTCTCTTATCCAAAGTGACAGTACATATTTTACAGGTACAGAACCCCTAGAGCACACTAGAGGCCTTTCTCAAGGGCGTAACTGGGAAATTATAATTTCCCAGGTCATGAATCACAACCAGTAACCTTTTCTATTAGAAGAAGGGCCGGATTCACAAAAAATTCTTAAGAATGTTTTTTTCTTCTTAATATAAAGTTGGAAAAAAATATTAAGATTTTTTTTATTATTATTCCTGAAATGACTTTAATAATAATAATGGGTAACACTTTATAATAACTGCACACTATGAAGCATTAGTTAAGCATTAGTTAATAGTTAATTAATCACTTATAAAGCATTAATAGACATTAGTAAGTAGTTTATAAATACAGCTATAATTGCTTTATTCTTGATTTATAAGCATATCTATAATGTGTTTAATAATTGTATTTTCATACTTTACTAATAATCAATTTATTATTTCTAAATTAAGTATTACATTATTTACAAACCAGTTATTTAGGAGTTGTCAGTAGTTCATTTAGTAAGTGTAAGTAAATGATTAATAAACTATTTAAACATTCATTTATACATATTATTTAGACACATAGTAATAGTTACTTAGTGTGTTAGTAAATGTTTTATTAACACATATTCCTACTGCAATTCATGATTAATTCAGGTAATTATAAAACATTTAGAAGTAGTCAGTTAACTATTTTTGTGAGCTCATCTAAAGTGAGGACTATTTATGCTTTGTAAAGCTTTTATAAATGAGATTTAAAGGTTCAGTGATCTTCTGCACTGCTGTTCTCTAATTTTTAAAGTTAATACTGAGGTAGTTTTGACACTAGGAATATGTTAATAAAGCATTTATTAACACACTGAGTAACTAATACTATATGTATAAATAATAAGATGCATAAATGTACATTTAAATATTTTATTAATCATTTACTTACACTTCCTAAATGATCTTATGAACCACTGACAACTCCTAAATTACTGGTTTGTGAATAATGTAATACATAATTTAAAAATGATAAATTGATCATTAATAAATTATGAAAATACAATTATTAAACTCATTATAGATATGCTTATAAATCAAGAACAAAGCATTTATAGCTGTATTTATAAATGGCTTACTAATGTCTATTAATGTTTTATAAATGATGAATTAACTATTTACTAATGCTTAACTAATGCTTCATAGCGTGAGTTATTCTAAAGTGTTACCTAATAATGTTCTTAACTTTTAGTTCTTTTGAAAAACTTCAAATTCTTGAAAATAACTAGACAAATGAAAATATTTTTAATGGAATCTGAGAGATTCCTGTCCCTCCATTGAAAATCTAATCACCCAAAACTGATGCTTCAAAAAGTTCATAAAGAATCAAAAAAATAAATCCATGTGAATAAAGCAGTTTAATCCAAGTCTTCTGAAGAGACATGATCGCTTTATAGGATGAACAGATTAAATTTAGTTTTTTTTTAGTTTTTTTTTCCTTCACATATGAACATTCATCAGCCAACATAAACAGAAGCTCAGTTATACTTACTTGACTTTCAAGAACAAACCTCACTGGTTCTTGTGGAAGCTCAAACATGTTGGAGTAACACGTGAGAATGAACCTCACTGTTCTCACGTGTCAAACATGCATGCTTGAGCTTCTATGACCAAATTTGAATACTGTAAACATTGTTATATGTGAATAAAAGCCTATATTAAAAAAAAAAAAAAAAAACATCATACATGTAAGCGATCGAGTCTCTTCAGAAGAATGTGAATAAATGCAATTCATATGGATTTATTTTACAATCTCTTTATGAATGTTTCTAAGCATCAGAGTTTTGGGAGAACAGACTTTCATTGGATGAACAGAAATATCATAAATCTCTCAGATTCAATTAAAAATAACTTCATATGCGTTTCGAAAATGAACAAAATTCTTGGAACAAGATGAGGGTGAGTAAATGAAGACAGAATTTAAATTTTTGGGTGAACCATCCCTTTAAGGTTATAGGATAGCCTTACACTCATCTTAAATTCTAAAATCTAAGATGTTTAATTAATTTAGTGGGTTTTAATTTAAGAATTATAACATTATAATACTAGAAACATACAGTATAATACTACAATAGTTCATCTCATTTAACACATCTCACTCACAAGGTGTTTGCTACTTAAAAAAAAGGTTATTATTGTTAATAATTACCAGTGAAATGTTGAGTAAGTTATTACACAATCAAACAGCAAAGCCTATCATTTTATGCTTAAGAAAAATGTTCTAAAGAAAACATTTGATTACTTTTTTCTTCTTGTTTTTGTTCCAAAAGAACTATGTTATGTATTTAACTCTGGTCAAATAAAAAAGGACTCACTGCATTGATGGTGGAAGCCCAACAAATAACATGATCTCTCTAATTAGATGGGGTGAGATCTAAACATCTGATCTGAAAAAGATCATTCTTTTGATTTCTTCCATAATAATGACTCATACAATGGTATAACAGTGGAGGAAAGAGCAAACTGAATAAATGGCATAAATTGGGTCTAAAAAAGCTGCTACACTGGAGGAGGACAGATAATGAAGTGACCTCAATACCCGGGTGACCAAGGACAGCTGAGGTCTTGGGTCATAGTTCTGCTATTTTTGTGTCTTACTCTCCAATTGGCATTTGACTCTCTTGCTCTGCCATTTTATGATAAATCTAGAAATGTTCTTCACACCAAGAAAGAAATGGTTCTTTTAAGAACTGTTCATTGAAAGGTTCTTTGGAGAACCAAAAGTGGTTCTTCTATGGCATCACTGTGAAAGCCCCTTTTGGAACCTTCATTTTTAAGAGTGTACAGTAAAGCCCAGCACACACTATCCAGTTTGTTTTCTGTCCTTGTTGTCAGACTGTATAATACAACCCCAGGGCGAGACCTTCTGTAAAATCAAGACTGTGCAAGATCAAGAGTCTTTTGACAGACTGTGAGATATACATCACAGGACTTCTGTCACGACTGATGGCTTTGACTTGGTGATCAATCTTGTCATGGTCTGACATTCTCATTAAGATATTAAAGACTTTTTGATTTTTTTTCTGCATAGAGTATATTTTCTGCATACTGTATTAATAAGCAGTGAAGCATGGTTTTTTGTTAAATCTTTTTATTTTTATTTATTTTTTTTTTATGATTTTTATGTATTTGCTGTTGGTTACACTTTGATAGTCCACTTCAGACATTCTACTAACCATAACTTTGCAACTACATGTCGACTAACTTCCATTACAGTATTAGTAGACTGTTAGTAGACTGATTAGGGTTAGAATAAGTTGACATGTTCTTGCAAATGTACTTATAGTCAGTAGTTTGTCTGTTGGTGGAGCATAAAAAATTAAGAAAAAAGTGTTAACAGATATTAAGTCTACTAATACTCTAATGACTGCTAGTTGACGTACAGTAGGTGCAAAGTTACTTACTCAGGAATTCCATTCTTTTTCACATCAGTTTTTTTCTTCCTTATGATAGACAGCTAAACATTTTTTTTTATTTTTTTTTTGCTTTATGCCACCTAAAATATATATTAAAAAAAAAACTGTTTATTAAAGAAAATACGTATGAATCAGTGTTATTGTAGTATTATATTGAGAATAGTTCTAATTTTTTTTTTTTTCAATTGTAGTTAAAGGTTTTAGTGATTTTGTTGTGCTTTTGTCATTTTATTTTTTTTTTAAATAAAGAGTTTTTTTTTTTTTTTTTTTTTTGTTGGTTTAGTACATCAAGTTAAATTAAATGAAAATGAGCTTCCTTAGTTGAATAAGATTACGTTTTTTTAAATATTTTATTTCAAGTCAAGAATATGTATTTTTGTAGTTTTAGTTTTAGCTAAATATAATAAACCTGGTATGACGTGAATTTTTTTCAAGGGGGCCTATTATGTAAAATTTACTTTTGAACATAAATCTGTGTTGGCAGTGTGTAAACAACCACCCTATAAACGGTACAAATCCACCCACTCCTCCTTTTTTTAATCCCCATAAATCATAAGCAGTGTCTCAGAATAAGCCGTTTGCAGTTTCTATGCAATGTGACATCACTTTGCTTAGGCCCCAGCCACAACAGCTGACAGAATCTGGCCTATTAGCATAGACCATCTTTTAAAAAGGGACATAATAGGTCCCCTTTAAAGGTGCCCTAGATTCAAAAATTGAATTTACCTCAGCATAGTTAAATAACAAGAGTTCAGTACATGGACATGACATACAGTGAGTCTCAAACCCCATTGTTTCCTCCTTGTATAAATCTCATTTGTTTAAAAGACCTCCGAAGAACATAACACCGACTGTTGCGTAATAGTCGGGGTGTACACCCCAATATTTGCATATGCCAGCCCATGTTCCCAACATTATGAATAGGGCTGGGTACCGAACTCGATACTTTTTAGGTACCGATCGAACTGCCTCGATACTATCGAGTATCGAAAAGTGTCTTGTCATTCGGTACCAAATTTCGGTACCTCAGAATGGAGCCGAGTAACTTAGAGGGGCGGAGAAATGCTTTCGCTGTCTCGTTGAGGAGCAAGTAACGTTGCGCTACATTATTATTTATATCTAAATATATAAAACTATACGCGCGAGAGAGACCCTATGTGCGAGAGGGCGAGTGAATCAACGGTTTCGTTTTCAGTTTATCTCCGAATGGACGGGTACGTGAGAAACGGCCGTTTGAGCAGCCGGTTCACTACAGATACTGTTAACAGAAAACAAAAGTGTCGCACTGCCTGCAGAAACAGCGGAACGCGCGATGTTTTTTAGACTAGTTATGGACAGGTACAACACACAGCAGCTTTACATCAGCGTTCGTCCCTCAAGTCTATGGAAACACGCGACCGGTTCGTGACAGGCTCGTTCGCCTGCACGAGCACAGGCTCTGCCTCTGGCTCCAGAACGCAAACAATTCTGCTGAAAAAGGGGTATCAGCGTCCTCCTGATACTGCGGATAATCTGCGGGTCGGGCCAAGTAATACAAAAATAACATTCAAATTAATTGCGGGTGGATGAGAGATGAATCATTAATGTGTTGATTTTAATAAAGACACAGAACTCTTATTTCACGGTAAGACGCAACGAACTTGCGTCACTCTTACTTCCGCTTTGATCTTGTTAATAATAATTAATCTTTTGAAGAAGAACATTTGCTGAGTGATTTAAAAAGAGCCTCACATACTGAATGTTTGCATTGAAAACTAAACTTTATTAAAACTATTTGCACTGATTTATTGTGTTGGGTAAATTTTGTTAATTTTTGCTTTTTTATTATTCCCCGCAGTGGCTCAGGAGATGAGTCTTTGAGTCTGAAAAAAGGTCAAAAAAGTTAAAATATAAAACCAAAGATTTTTTTGAGGTTATGTAATCTTGTTTAAACAGATTTTATAAAATTGGTATCGAAAAAGGTATCGTTTAGGTATCGGTATCGAAGTCAAGGTATCGGTATCGTCTCGGTATCGAACAATTTTGAACGATACCCAGCCCTAATTATGAAAGGCATTACACAAGGGCAGAACATCTGGATCTGTGCAGAGCTGAATCAACAGACTATTTAAGCAAGGACAATAGCAAAAAATGGCAGATGGAGCAATAATAACTGACATGATTCATGATATCATGATATTTTTAGAGATATTTGTAAATTGTCTTTCTAAATGTTTCATTAGCATGTTGATAATGTACTGTTAAATGTGGTTAAAGTTACCGTCGTTTCTTACTGTAACCACGGAGACAAGAGACATCGCTATTTTCATTTTTAAACACTTGCAGTCTGTATAATGCATAAACATAACTTCATTCTTTATAAATCTCTCCAAGAGTGTAGCATTAGCCATTAGCCACGGAGCATAGCCTCAAACTGATTCAGAATCAATGTAAACATCAAAATAAACACTGTACTTATGCGATCAGACATGCTGCATGACGAACACTTTGTAAAGATCCATTTTGAGGGTTATATTAGCTGTCTGAACTTTTTTTTTTGTTGTTTAAGGCAAGCGCGAGCTCTTGGGGCGTGAAGCACCAGATTTAGAGGGCCACACACCCTGAATCAGCTAATTTCTAATTATGCCCCAAAATAGGCAGTTAAAAAAATTAATAAAAACAAATCTATAGGGTATTTTGAGCTGAAATTTCACAGACACATTCAGAGGACACCTCAGACTTATATTACATCTTTTTAAAAAAAAGGTCAAGGGCACCTTTAAATAAATTAATAGATACAACAAAAAATAAAAGAGTGTCACGTCACTGACCCATCAACATTTTTAATTAAAGTTCTCTCTTACACACAAAGATGTCATTGATTGCAGTGAGATTGTCACGAGTGATAAAATAAGTGATAAAATACTTCAGATTACGGTGAATGAATTTTATTTATGGTTTTTGAAATTCATCTCAGACAGCAAATTCGTGGCCAAAATTTTTCACTGGGCTTCAGACAGTCAGCAGTTTTGCTGTAACTATTTTCCATTTCATCTAATTCTCACTAGTAGCATGAGATCACAGCCAAAGCGACACATTTGCAGAAACATTTGAAGAAAATACAACTCTGGTCCAGTACTCAAAATGGCAAAAGACATTTCTGTGACAGGTGGCAGTCTAGCTTCAGGCAAGTGGCTGCACAAATGGGAATAATTTAAATGTAAAATGGGGAACCTCCTCAGCTTATAGTTTAGTACTGTAGCTTCACTCCGTTTGGAAATCAGAATGACACTGAAGAATAGATTTCAGTGGAAAGCTTAGAATGAGAAAGAAACAGAGAAAGAGCGAGAGAGGAGGGCACACATAGAGAGAGAACACACAATAAATCTAGGACAAACGCTGACTGCAGGGTGAAGGTTGGGAGAGAAGTGAAAGAGGCTTGTACTGTCTCCAAAAACGCTGGTACCTATTGTGTGGCAGCAAACAGAGGATCAGTTGTGAGCATCTATCTAATGCAAAGAAACGGAAAAAGAATGAATGAGAGAGAGAGAGAGAGAGAGAGAGAGAGACAGAGAGAGAGAGAGAGAGAGAGAGAAACAAACAAAAAAACACTAGTCTGAGCCCTTTATCACAGCGGAATTGATTACCGGAAGTGATCATTGAAGCAGTGCATTGATTCTTCCGGTTATGTATATTTTCAATGTGATGTTAAAGGTGCCCTCGAATGAAAAATTGAATTTATCTTGGCATTGTCAAATAACAAGAGTTCAGTACATGGAAATGACATACAGTGAGTCTCAAACTCCATCGTTTCCTCCTTATATAAATCTCATTTGTTTAAAAGACCTCCGAAGAACAGGCGAATCTCAACGTAACACCGACTGTTACGTGTGCGCCCCAATATTTGCTAGCCCATGTTCCCAACATTATGAAAGGCATTATACAAGGGCAGCCAGTAACGTCTGGATCTGCACAGGTGAATCAACAGGTAAGCAAGCAAGGACAATAGTGAAAAATGGAGCAATAATAACTGACATGATCCATGATAACATGATATTTTTAGTGATATTTGTAAATTGTCTTTCTAAATGTTTTGTTAGCATGTTGCTAATGTACTGTTAAATGTGGTTAAAGTTACCATCGTTTCTTACTGTATTCACGGAGCCGTCACTATTTTCATTATTAAACACTTGCAGTCTGTATAATTCATAAACACAACTTCATTCTTTATAAGTCTCTCCAAAAGTGTAGCATTAGCCGTTAGCCACAGAGCACAGCCTCAAATTCATTCAGAATCAAATGTAAACAATATAACAGTATACAATACTCACATAATCCGACACATGCATGCCGCATGCATGACGAACACTTTGTAAAGATCCATTTGAGGGTTATATTAGCTGTGTAAACTTTGTTTATGCACTGTTCAAGGCAAGCGCGAGCTCCGTGGGTGTGGAGCAGGAGAATTAAAGGGCCAGTAGCCCTGAATCGGCTCATGTATAATTATGCCCCAAAATAGGCAGTTAAAAAAAATGAATTTAAAAAAAATCTATGGGGTATTTTGAGCTGAAACTTCACAGACACATTCAGGGGACACCTTAGACTTATATTACATCTATTTAAAAAAAGTTCTAGGGCACCTTTAAAGGGTTAATTCACCAGAAAATGAAAATCACCCTCATGCCATTCCACACCCGTAAGACCTTTGTTCATCTTCGGTACACAAATTAAGATATTTTAATTGAGATTTCATCAAAAATATCCTAATTTGTGTTCCGAAGATGAATGAAGGTCCTACAGTTTTGGAATGACATGAGGGTGAGAACTTAATGACAGAAATTTCATTTTTAGATGAACCAGCCCTTTAAGGTGACGCAGTTACACATTACTATATGTACTTACTTAATAGTAATAACAGTAAATTATGCGTAATTACCATAGACTGTAAAAAAAATATGGACGTAGTGTCCATGACGTCACCCATAGAGTTCTGAACAGCAGTTTTGACCATAGACAGTAAAAGAAATGGATACAGCGACCCCATTGGAACTCAATTGAGACAAGTGAAGCCCATTTTTAGCGATTTTTAGCACTTCCGTTTCTGACGCGCAGACTCAAACTAAGCTTGATGATGTCCGCAACCTGTCTGACAGATGTAAATCTTCTAGTAGCTGTGCGTGCAAACTGCCATCGTTAATCTTGCAGAGACGGCGAGCTTGAGCGGGGAGTTCTTTGGCGTGAGTGAGCAGGAGTAAGTATTCTGATTAATTAGTTTGTATAGTATTTTAAAACGTAACGCCAGTACGCCATATTAAGTTAATGCATACTATTGCCTGCGAGCTTCTCCTCCTGTCTGTACGGTAATTTCTCTACTGTGTGACAGAGAGTCGAGTGGTTATGACGCAATCGTTAGCCTATTTTTACAAAAACTGTTTCTACGGGGCCATAATGTAACATAGAAGGTTATGGAGCCCTTTATACATTGTCGTGTATCTTTAGAAAAAAATAATGGACAAATGGAGTCTTTAAACGCCTCAGATGTAAAGTTATTCGCTGTCAAAGTGACGCCAAAATGAATGGGAGTCAATGGGATGCTAACGCAAGTGAAGTTCTGCTACAAGATGGCGGCACGCGGCCGACTTCAACTTCCGGTCGACTTCCTTGGGCACTGGTTTTGACGCATAAATGAGGCCGCGGCCATCTTAGCTGCACGTGACCGCACGTCACTCACGGATAACTGAAAATGGGCAAAGAGGCGGGACGAAGTTGGAGCCCATGCGACTTGTTGCTGAAACCACGCCCGCCCTAGCTATCTTAGATACTATCTAAAATATTAATAAAGATAGAAATATCATTAGAAAGTACTAAAGGATTACTGTCAATCTACGGTAATTTTTTTACGATAACGTTATAGATGCTCCAACACCAGTAGGCTAATTAATTTGTGTGGGGTGTGCAAATAACACAAATCAAATGGGATTTCATACCTTTATAATGAAATAGAGATCGCGAGATGAATCCAATCCGTGGCACTTGGGTAAAATATATATGTACCAGATGTATATCTCTCAAATGTTCTCTCAAACTAATGAGCACGTATCCAAAGTATAACTTTTGAAAATAGTGCAGCAGTTTTAGTTATATCCAAGCAGTGCTGCCGGAGTTGTATATCCTCCTGGTATTATCATTGTAGTAAATCTCAGGAACAAAACTTTTTTACAACGTGTGTCCCGCATGCGAGCACATGTACACAGACTGACATCTGTCTCGAGTATGCAGCAAGCCATATATTGTATAAAATAATCCAGAAAAAAGGCACAAATACGGCTGAGATGCCAAATTCAGTGGCTGAAATGAGCTGCTGAGGTAACATGACGCTCACAGACAGCAGCGGCATACCTGTCACTCAAGTGACCATGCCCTTAATTATGCAGAACTTTAAGGCTTAATATAATTTAAACAGATGAGCTACAAAGTAGCTACGTCACCTTAAAATAAAGTGAAACCAAAAATTTTAAAAAAGCATTGTTTAAAGTGCCTCCATTATTCTTTTTCTGATATTTTTCCAGCATTCAACTTTCACTAAGTCGACAAAATTCATTATTGATCATATAATTCTGATCATATGACTTCAGTCAACTTGAAATAAAATGTGCAAAGACAAATAAATAAAAAAATAAATAAATACCACGTAAAAAAAGTCATCTATATGTAGAAAAACACAAGGGTGAGTAACTATCACCATGCACCCTGGTCTTATTATGAATGATTCATTGTTGCATGTTATTCCAAAGAACACGTTTGTCGTCATAATCTTCATAATAAGAGTAGTAACTGTAAATCAGTGCTGGCAGTTTGCTGGTATGAGAAGTTGTAACTTTGCCGGTAAACTACTGTTATGATGATATGTGTAAACAAAGCACAATATTGCCAGTATAAGCAAAACTTTGCTGTAAATCCATGGCTAAAGCGTCCACCTGCCACCACTATTTTAAATCTTCAAAAATGTCAACCTTTATGAAACATTTCTAATCTTATAGTATGAGTGTCTTCAGGAATAACACAGAATCCAACTGATTATAACAGCATTTGTTTAAAGTACAAACCGTGCCACCAAAGAATATGAACTATTCATTTCTAACAGCAAGCAAACACTCCATCACTTTTAGTAAATTGAATGACAGACTCTTTATCCTCCTGATAAAAAGAAGGAAAAAAAGAAAGAAACAGAAGAAGAAGTGGACTCCTTATGTGACAAGAAAAACAATTTCATAAACGACAAAAGATTAGGTTCATGGAGAAGGACTGTCATTAGCATCTCAATGGAGAGTGCTATAGACTTCAAATTACATTTAAGATTCAGATTAGACATTTTCATGAGCAATTAACAGCTGCAAATGCAACTGCAATTAGTAAAAGAAAAAATCATACATTTAAAGTCACCCATCTGCTCAAAGTGGAAGCACTCTACACCTGAGCATTTGGTGCGGCTGATGACTGCGCCTTATGTCACATTAGATATGCAACAATAAAGTGTGAAAAAAGGGCAAAGAAGTTGTGTGTGGTGTGAATTTAAAAATATACCACGGAAAAGAACAGAAACTGGTTTTATTGCAATGATGCTTATACAAATATGAGGATACCATATAAAATATTGTAAATGCCTAATCTGCTAATTAAGAAATAAGGTACAAGAGGCTATGGTACATTGTGAATGTAGTCATTATGTGTAATGGAGCACCTGAAATCCATTTAGCCGTGATTACATTTAAATACATAAAGAATAAAAAGGTCATTATATAATAAAATTATTACCAGATTCAAATTTTCTTTTACATTTTATTATACACAGAAAATGGGTTAATGAAAAATAAGACTGTCAAATAAACCGTAAAGGAAACATCTTTTAAAAGTTTAAAACACATACCAAGATCTTAAAATGCAGTATGTGTATTAAAGTTGGTTATCACATATTTTTGAAAAATTATACCATTTTCACAAAGAAGTTCAAAATTATTAAAATGAAATTCCAGGTAATTTTTCAGAAGCTGTCACATTTTACTTAGACTTTATATGACTTTCATTTCATAGACATTTTTTTCCTCCTCCATTTTTTTTTTTTTTTTTTTTTTACAGGAACTGAATCCTTTTAATGAGGCTTTTTCTCTTCACTACATCAGGACAGTTATATCAGATCCTATATCATGTATTTTAGAGGCCGCCTACACGACACAGTTTTCAACTAAAAACTTTACACATTTTGGCCATTCATTTACACGACAACAGCGCTTTGGGGGCCTGAAAATGCTTTTGAAAATGGGTTTTAACACGACAGTGTTATCATCTCTGTGTAAACTACAAAAATGTACTTCTGAAAATTATGTGTTTAGTCTATAGGTGTGTAGTGTTTTGTTACAAAGTGACATCGCCATCTGCTGACCTGGCAGCATAATACAGCGTTTTGAGTAGTTTTCGTAAATCTGTGTGAATGGGGATCGTTATGACAATGCTGTCGCCTGTACGAGAAAAACCTCAATGAAAAAACGTTGTGTAAACGTACCCTTTCTATCATACCTTACTATAGCTGTACGGACCAATCAGCATCCGGGACTGTAACACTCCATTTGAATGGCAGGTTTTGTCTGTGCATACACTAACTTTAAATGTATCTAAGGTCAAGGTGCACCTCATTAAATACTGTCTATTTCGGCTTGATCCTGTTTAGAAATCTTTGCTCCAAAAAATGATGAAACCCCAGTGAAAGGCTTTCTTAAATATTAGAGAGCGTCCCCCAGGTGCAACCATTGTTACTTAAATTAAATTATAGCTCTGCAGGTGCACAATGAGAAACGCTCCCATGCTTATCTGATCACAGTTTCTTTTATGACAAAATTATGATGAGCCACTGCTGAAAATAACATTTATGCTAGGAAATTATCCTGAACCTGAGGGCATGAAAGGCCTGGAAAAGACATGTGTGATAAGTCTGCGTATTCATAAATACCATAGTCTTTTTATCAAGGCAATATCTAAAAGCAGACCTCAATGTCTGTTAGGCTGCTGTTTTGCACATGGAGACATACCCATAGAGGATATGCATATGTGGTACACGTAAGAAATACATAAGAACAGTTATAAGATCACACTGAGATAAAAGGAAAATGAAGTGATTTGGGCAAGGCCATGTCGGAAGCATCACTCTCCTTTTTTTTCTTCTTCATACACATTAATTTTATGATCAAATATAAATGCATAAAAGGGTTAGTTCACCCAAAAATGGTTTGTACAAAAATTATGTCATTTATTACTCACCCTCATGCCATTCCACATCCGTAAGACCTTTGTTAATCTTCGGAACACAGTTTGTTGAAATCCAGTGGCTCAGTGAGGCCTGCATAGCCAGCAATGACAATTCCTCTCATAAGATCCATTAATGTACTAAAAACATATTTAAATCAGTTCATGTGAGTACAGTGGCTCAATATTAATATTATAAAGCAACAAGAATATTTTTGGTGCACCAAAAAAACTTATAACAACTTATATAGGGATGGCCGTTTTCAAAACAATGCTTCATGAAGCTTCGGAGTGTTGTGAATCTATTGAGTCGAATCAGCGTTTCAGAGCGCCAAAGGCACATGATTTCAGCAGTTTGGCAGTTTGACACGCGATCCAAATCATGATTCAACACAAAAGATTCATAACGCTCTGAAGCTTCCTGAAGCTGTGTTTTGAAATCAGCCATCACTATATAAGTTGTTATTTTGTGGGGTTTTTTTGGTACACCAAAAATATTCTTGTCGCTTTATAATATTAAGATAGAACCACTGTACTCACATGAACTGATTTAAATATGTTTTTAGTACATTAATGGATCTTGAGAGAGGAAATGTCATTGTTGGCTATGCAGGCCTCACTGAGCCATCAGATTTCAATAAAAATATCTTTGTGTTCCGAAGATGAACGAAGGTCTCACAGGTGTGGAACGACATGAGGGTGAGTAATAAATGACATTATTTTAATTTTTGGGTGATAATGTATTCGGACACGCACTTAATGTTAACATGGCCAGAGTAAATAATTTTTTTTTTTTATTATTTTTTAAATGGTTGTTGTGTAGTAAGCCTGTCCATGTTTTAAATAATCTTCTTACAATACATAAAACACAACCTAAAAATAGACAAAGTAAAACAAAGCCCTTGGGCCAGAACTGTCAAGCTCAACTTAATCCATGCAGTAATGTTTCCTGAGTCATTAGCCACATCTGAAGTGGCTTGTAGGGAGAAATAACCTGGAGATGTAATTTTCGCTTTGTTCATCACAGGCTCCTTAAACATTTCACAGACCATTATACAAATCTCATTTTGACTCATACTAGAATTGTGGTGCTTCAGAGAATTTTTTAATCGTTATAGATTTTTTGCCCTTGGAACCAAAACGCATGAATACATAAACAAAAGGTAAATGCCCGTGGGCAGACAATGAGCTCCAAAACATAGTGAGATTTCTGGCTACTGCCTTCTAAGCCACTACTGTAATAGAGATATTATTATAACCTTATAATATATTTGGAAACATAGACGCTCAACATAGGCAGCAACTCCATGTGGTGCACAAACAGGAGACAGAGTTTAGCAGTAGTAATTTTATTCCTTTTAACTCACCTTTAATAACCAAAATGCAAACAAAATCATGTGAAAAAATGTCTTCATGACTTAAAATAGCTTGAATGTAACTCTACACCCTTGCTTCATTTAGTATATGCGGATCTATGAATATGCCAATAAGTCATTCGCAAGAGCTCAGAGATCCACTCAGTCAACTTACTGAGGTAAACACTGCACAATGGTATTGCTTTTTACAACATCGGACACATAACTGTAATTAATTTAGTTAACTTTTTGCTTGTTACACAAACCATGTTACCGTTCGTGAGTCAGACAGCCGTCTTAAGTATCCTTAGAAATACTTTGAACAACTTAGAATGTCAGTGGAGAAAGACATATAGCTCATCGTAACATCATAATATTATATATATATATATATATATATATATATATTATATATATATATATATATATATATATATATATATATATATATGTCTTATATATGTCTTATATATATATATATATATATATATATATATATATATATATATGTCTTATATATATATATATATATATATAAGACATATATATATATAAAAAACAGAAAAATATACCAGGATAACCTTCTCTTGAGACTCCCCTGCTTCAGATCGGTCATAGTTAGGTAGTTTGTGACATCAGAAACACCAGCGATTTCAAAAAAATTTTTGAAACTGTATTTTTTTTTCACTGCCGTTTTAAAGAGAAAATACTCGGTAATGCTGTTAAAGACGCATATTCACTTCAGTAGTCAAATGAAAACTGTTTTACTGGCGAATACTACTACATTCTGGAAACTGTCGTTATTGGACACTTTTGTTTGCATGTGATAAGCATATTTAGACAATGGGACTGGAAAACTTATTTTGGTTGATGCTACATCTACACATATTAAGTTTTATTTTTTTATTTTTAAAATCATACTTACGGTCATTAAATTCTAAAAAAACTGAATTAGCCAACAGCTACTTCATTCACTAGATTTCAGTAGAAATATCACACAATTTAAAAACTTTACTAAACATCTTTTAAGTCAGTGAGAAGTACTTCTATAGTCCACCACTGCTTTGTGTGCATAAGAGAAAACAGAAAGATAAATGGGCCTAGGGTGTGCATGTGTGTTTGCTTGAGACAGTGCGCTTTGAGAGGATTCTGTGTTTTGACATCAGTTGGGAACATGAGATATAAAGGGCATGATGTGTGATGCAGTGTGTTTCGGAGTTGTACGCATGTTGCTCTCTCGCTCGCTATAGAGTTTGATTTCCCAGGGGTCCCAGTGCTTATTTCAGGGATTTGGTGCTCTCATCCCTCATCCTGCAACATGCTTGACTTGGGTTAATCCGTTTCTACCAGAGGAGGTGTCACAATCTCACCGGTGCCACGTCTTTAGTCAACAATAAAAATGGCTTATAATGCCCGGAAAGCTATTTTTCTGCAAGGTATTCTCCTGACTTCTGCTGAACTCCCTACTGGGTATTGTAACACTGCAAGCAACAAGTTATTAGTTAATACAGAAAATGACAAAATCTCTGACAATCTGAAGGTTAAAGATGAAGTGTCATTTCTACAACATTAGAGACACCAAACAGAATTGCATTGTTGAGTCTAGATCTGCACAATTAATTGTTAAAAGATCATGATCTCGATTCAAACACCCATGCAATTTCATTCCTACATGACAAAACGATTTGCCTGTGTCTATTAAACTTGACAAATTCACAGCGGAACATTCAAATCTGCGTTGGCGCTGCTAAGCCAGAGAGTGCAGTTGTCATGTATAGGTATGAAACAGCTTCACAAACAGTATTTTCTGTTACAAATATTCATATTAATCACAGAAGTATTGGGATAAAAGTTTATAGTTTGGATATAAACTGATTATATGGAAACGATCAAATTAGAGCAAATCACTTTTTGAAAAGTAACTTGACGCTTCAAATAATGACTGTATCGATTACATCGTTACGTCACCAGGTGTTAAAAATGTATTTGTTATTGAATCATTCGTTCAAGAGATTCATTCAAAAATGCTGATTCATAATGAAACAAGTGAAGTATTTATGAGCGAGTCATTGAATCATTCATTCAAACTTTTTTTGTTTGTTTTTAATAATTCATTCAGATTAGGGGTGAAAAGGTTCTCTGTAAAAAAAAAAAAAAATTAACCGTTCAGTTCTCCACCCACGGTTCGGCATGCGCTTGCACCACGGTTCATCCCAAATCTGGCAACGCATCTATAATATGGTTTGTTGAAAACAACGTGTAAAACAGACAGGCGGATTCGGCTAATGTATATGTTTCAGTCGATGGATAGGCATTCTGGTTTCCCAATACGTTATAACAGCAATGATCAAAAGAACATGGACAAAACATCACTCTTTGTAAACAAATGTTCAATGATGTGCCGAACGCTCTATGACCAGTCATTTATGGCGTCATCACCCGGGTGTTGATAGTGTGTGCGAGCGCAGGTGAGACCTGAACAGTTGCTATCTGTGTTTAAACTAAACTCATTTAAACCTTTCCAATTTAAACATTCATCCATAAGACACGAAAGAGAACTCGCGAACGCTGTGAGATTTGTGTGTGTACTCATCTGAAGCGTGTACACGGAGAGCCAATGAGTAAATGAGTTTAGTTTAAACT
This sequence comes from Chanodichthys erythropterus, assembly GCF_024489055.1. Lineage (NCBI taxonomy): Eukaryota > Metazoa > Chordata > Actinopteri > Cypriniformes > Xenocyprididae > Chanodichthys > Chanodichthys erythropterus. The sequence goes on along the minus strand of NC_090233.1, from coordinate 8,002,755 downwards.
CAGCTAGCAACTTGAGATGTGCGTCACAGCGCCCAAATGCTCTTGCACAAATTCTTTTTCAAGTATTGCACCTAAACGGACAAATTCAAACAAAAAAGATGTCAACATGCCCATCTTAGCGAGAATCCGAACAAACATAGTAAGTTGTGTCTTAAGAGAAAAACGAGAAGGATGTGTACAGTATCAGTATGCTGGATAATATTTAATAATATCTAATATTCCTGCTCTGTGTTTTTAATGTTAATCAAACGACAAAAAACAATGAAATCACTCTTGCCCGAATAGCTTTTGTAACTTCAACAATGTTTAATCTTTATTTAATTATTCAATTAAGTTTATATGCAGTGTTATTTTATATTTGATTACTTTATTCAATTTCTGTACCTGAAAGCTACTGTTAGATAGCTGAAAAACCTGTAAAGCATTGTTTATTTTATTTGCATCTTAACTCTTAACTCTAATGTATTTATTTTTGCTGTTTCTTGTAGTTAGATTATTTGTTTTTATTTTCTTTCTTTTTTTGACAATTGTCCTATTTTTTTACTGAACATAGCACATACCGAACAGTAAGAAAACTGTGACCCTAAAACCATGATAAAAACTGAACTGTGAGTAATCTGAACCATTCCACCACTAAATCAGATTAAACATTTTCAATGGACTGAAGCAATTAAAATTTTTTCACAATCTCAAGTAAATTACGTTATTTTGTGTAGTTGTTTGTTCAGACTCGTGGGAGAATCGTGACCTTTGTTTGAAGCAAAAAAAAAAAAAAGAAATCTTGATTCTCAGTTTATCCAAAATCGTGCAGCTCTAGTTGAGTCGTACAATACTTCAGACTTCCATTGTTGGTTTGCTCATTAAACTGGTAAAGGAGAAACAAAGAAAGTACACACCTGTAACTTTAACTTATAAGAACAATTCACCCCAAACTGAACATTTACTCATCTTCATATCATACAAAACCTTTATGACTTGCATTCTTAAGCTATTTAATAAGCTATTTTGAGAAATGTCTACTTTTTTTCTCTCCATACAGTGAAAGTCATTGTGTGGATAAAAACAGTTGAAATAAAGTCATAAAGGTTTGGAACGACATAAGAGTAAACTAAATTTAAAAAAAGTTTACCAATACAAACTTTAATGTTGACTTGAAGTAGTTTTAAAAGCTTGAAGCTTGAAGGTTTTAAAGCTATGTAATCTGTATACAACACAGACAGACAGACATGTTGTTAAGAGTTGATAGCTTGTTTTCACACATTGTTATATTTTATTGTGTTTTTAGAAGATGCTAGTATCTTGCTAACATTTTTAGCATGTTTCTAGAAGCATGCTTTAGCACATTGCTAACACGTTGCTACATGTGTTAGACTGTCATTGTATGAACAAAAACTGTTGAAAAAGCCATACAGGTTTGGAACGGCGTAAAAGTAAATGACAACATTTTCCTTTTTGGGTTAATTACACTGTTGTTAATGAACAATCAAGACTGAATACCTGGTTGCCATTCATGAACATGTCAGCATGTGCCAGGTCTTGCCAGACATCACATCAAAGTAATATGAATACATGATTGTCTGTTCACTGATCTCAGTGCCTACAGCAGACTGGTAGTTTCTGCCAGGCTTTCTGGCAGAGCTTGGAAGGACAGAAAGAAACATACGGCTGTCAGTGACACTCTAACACTTCAACATATGATGGCTGAAACTGAAGAAAATCCCAGCCGCAGTGCTAGCTTTGCGGTGCAAGCCAACTGGAGAGGTGTATCAGGAGCAAACATGTTCTACATCTTTTTGGGAGGTGGCAAAAACAGCAGGGTCACACTTTTACATGACCATCACAGAGATGAGAACCATGTTGAAGCACCACTGAGGTCTCTAGGGAAGACTAACACCACTGTACTTAGAAGCAGCTTCTACTGTCTTCAAAACAATGAATAAAGTCAGCGACAGAATGAGCACAGACAGGTTTGATGGCTCTATTACTCCTCTAGACACAAAAATACTGTATTGTGAAATAGATTTAAAGCTTTTTATATCATAATAACTGACACCACTTTGAATACTGTTGATTTTCAGTGACTTCTGCAGGTACAAAGATACTGTGATCAGATCTACAGACAGTAGATCCCTCTTTCTCATAGTTAAGACTTTGAATGTCCTCATCACCTACCCAGAATGATGGCTACAAGAGATGGCATGTTGCCAGCAACTATGACTATTCTTGTCAGAATATAGGGAACTTCATAGTCAACTTCAAACTGACTCAGGAGGGATATTTCTGAGGTGATGTGACGAGCAGATTGGAAAAAGTATGCAAGCTATTTAAAGAGTACTGGGTATGAACAAATGTTTCTCAAACCTTTCCCATCTTGTCCATGATTACGGATTGACGAAAACACGTTGGTTGTCATAAACGGAAGTGTCATCCTTTTGTTGCGGTGAGGGAGTACATGCTGAACCTGTGAGGGAACCTAATAAATAAGAGTTACATAAAGAAAACAGAAGGAAAAAGAGCTTATTGCCTTAATGAACAAAGCTTGTGCACGATCACATGCTGACTGTGCCGTCCTTGTAATCTTTAATTCAGATCTCTGTCAGGTTTTTCAGGAGTAAAGATGCAGTCGTGGAAGGATCCGGCTGTATTGTGCAACTGCATGTCCTGTGAACAGCTTATAATGTCTTATAAAGCTCTATATAAAATGGTCAGTAAACTTTATTCATTCCTCAGTTTTAGCTCCCCCCAGGGCCTGAAGGGAATAATAGCCCATTCTCTCAACTCAATCAACCTGTCGAGGCCAAAAAAAAAAAAGTACAGCACACTTTTAGTTTAAGCCTAGCAATAAAAATACTCTCTTACTTTAAAGGCAACACATCGTGGAAGTATTTCCCTGCTCCTGAATAAACTCAAAAATAAATTCACAATGCAAAGCTCCTTCCCCAGTCCAGAACATTAAAGAAAAACCCAAGCAGCAAAATTGGGTCACTCAAAAAAAAAAGAGTCTAAGCTTAAGATGTCACATCCATGAGAAAATTAGCATTACCAGCCATGTCAGCGCTTTTAAAACAACATTGCTAGGGCTGTCACAATATCAGATTTATAACTAAACAATTTTTGTGGCCAAAAGATTTCACGATAACAATATAAATCACAATGTATATAGAGATTAAAATAGATAAATAAATAATGTAATCAGACAAATTCATCTTTAACTCTTGGTTATTTTGTTTTTTCTCTTTTTTTGGCCAATGAATCACACTCAAAATAGTAGGGAGACAGAGAGAGAGCTTGTATGATAACTGTAGAGCATCTACTCCAAGGCACAAACTTTGTCTATTATAAGTCCAATTATGTTGTCTCCCACTTTAAATGCTCAAGCTCTTTAAGGTTAGGTGGATTCTGTTTGGCTGTGGATGTTTTCATCAATCAACAGGTGAAAAAAATATCAATCTAAAAATTATTTCAATTACATCGTTCCTTTGTCAATTGCGCTCATTCCTGTTGCTTGTTCTCAATATGGTAACCCGAGTGAGCGAGGAGTCTGAGGAGGAGGGGGCGGGGGAAACAACTCTCTCCAATATTTTGAATTTGGACTGCAGTACTTATTTCAACCACTAGCTGTCAATATTGCATACTGCACCTTTAATAAAGTACATTCTGTAAGTATGTACGTGTGTAGTATGAATACAATATGGACACATTAGATCCACTATGTTGGCAGTATATCCAAGTAGTAGGTCATCCAGGTATTTTTCACCAACTTTATGAAATCCTGTGGTCGAACATACTATTTAGGCGACGTACTGCTTGGACTAGTAGAATGTGCTGTAAGCCTTTTGTTACAACCTGCCAACAATGCCACAGTGCACAAAGCAAGGTCTATAAAGAAAGATTTACTGAGAATGGTGTGGAAGAACTTGACTGACCTGCACACCTTTGGGATGAATTACCCCATCGCCCAACATCAGCATCTAACCTTACTGATGCTGAATGGGGCCAAATCCCCACAGCCATGTTCCAACTAGAGGAAACTCTTTCTAGAAGAGTGAAATAAGGCTGGACAATATAGTGAAGAAAAAAAAAAAGAAAAAAAAACAATATCATGACAGTGTTTCAGCGTTTCAAAATGTCTTGGTTCATTGAATCAAGCCGATCTGAGACACTGTGAGATGTGACACATGTGTAAATGAACATATAGTTCCTTTAATGGCAACCTGTCAAAATAAAATCTTGATGCTATACCATTTGAAAAATGAAGAAATTAAGATGTAAATATTGATATTGTAATTTTCCAGTAAAATATAATTACTTGTTTTACAGAACAATAATTTTATTACAATTATGTTTAATAATAATAATAATCATAATAAAATCATATGTGTTATTTTATAATCATACTGAATTAGTCAAAAACAGTGTGAATGTGGGCTATAAAAACTCTAGTGGAAATATTTTTTCTGCTCACTTTATGGTTTGAGTTGGTTCTTGTAAAGAGTAAATCTAATCATGAACACCACATTTTTAAAAGTTTTTCATCCAGCCCTAAAAGGATTCCTCAATTGAACCCTTAAATGCATACCTCGGGTCTTTAGCGTCATTCACTAGCCTCCGCCTCCTTCATTTTTTAAAGTTAGACATCAACCTTCTTGGTATTCTTCAATCAATTCATTATAAAGAATAGAACAAGAAAAAAAAATCATAAAATTATAAAATAATGCCTATTTTTGTATTCATTTTTTGTAAAAATTGTATAGGGTTGCTAACGACCCGAGGTGTGTATGAGTGTACGTATATTTTTTTGCACAGCAATAATTGAATCTTAGATGACGGAATAAGTGCAATTCACCTTTATTCCACAAGGTGGCATTGTCTGATACACAATGCTGAAGTGACGACTCATTTAGACAGAAAACGAAATAATAAGAAAAACATGAAATTGCTCAGCGATTTACTGCAGAGCAAGTACTGAACGCAATCAAATATGATACGTTTGAGATCGCGAATGGGCTCATATTTGTGACCTCAAACATAAAACTAGCCTTTTATTTGCTGAATTTACTGGGAAATGAGCTCTGACGAGGACAGTGATGATGGCATAAAACATCTGCTCAAACTGAGCCCTTTCAAGCTCCAAAAGTTAACAAAATATGCTTTATTTTATTCTTCTGTAATTGTTACTCTAATATCAGAGGAGTTTTATATTATCGCGACAGGTAGAGATCCTTCCGTGTTAGATATAGATCTGGGTCGATAAAGACCCGAATATGTAAGAATGATTGGCGAAACAGTCATGCATTTAAAGGTTAAACAGTCTTCAGGATAAAAAAGTAATCTTTTGGCTCTTTTTTCTATGCAGATGCACTCCCCAACAAAATCCCAATCATTCAAGCATGAATTAATTCCTACTAAAGTGAACTATTCAAGTCATCAGGTGAGGCTTTAGTTTGTATTTGATAACATTAGTTAAAGTCATTAATTTCTCACCCTCATGTTGTTCCAAACCCGTAAGACCTTCATTCATCTTCGGAACACAAATTAAGATATTTTTGTTGGAATCCGAGAGTTCTCCGACTCCTCCATAGACAGCAATTTAATTACCACTTTCAAGGCCAGGAAAAGGTACATAAGACATTGTTAAAAGTCCATGAGACTACAATGATTCAACCTTAATTTCACAAAGTGGCGAGAATACTTCTTGTGCACAAAAACAAAACAAAAATAACGACTTTATTCAATAGTTTCTTTTCTTCTGTGTCATTCACCTAAGCTATTTACATTGAGCGCTTCCAGGTTCTACGTCAGAACGCCAGCTCAGTTTTGGCCGGAGCTGTGCGTGTGATTCTGACGCATGAGCCGGCCAATAATGAGTCACCGTTCTGACATAGAACACGGAAGCACTTAATGCAACTAACATGAACAAACCATGAACAACTTTATTTAAATATTAACTAACATTAACAAAGATTAATAAATACTGTAACAAATGTATTGCTCATTGTTAGTTCATGTTGGTTAATACATTAATGTTAACAAATGAAACATTATTTTAAAGTGTTACTGTTTTTTTTACTTGTTTTTCCAGTACTGAGCAGCCCTACAGTAAAAGCTGTTTTAGTAGCAATGGGAGGTCAAAATCAGTATTAATGCTATGGTTTTAAAACAATGTTAAGCAGGCACATATGAATGTGGCATACTTTTGGCCTACAAAAGTGTAGATTATGCCCCCGTTTAATACTTTATTACCACTGTTGCATAATATTACTCAGTGACACAGTCATTCAGTCAACCCACACATTTCCCCCTCAGTGTGGCTCTGCACTCAGTTTGAGGTTACTGTGCTACTGTCAACGATGTAAGCTTGAGGACTTTTAAAAGCAGCCAAGCAGCAGCACAAGAGCCCAGCAGAAAGACTAATGAGTCACGCTGAGACTACACTGACCCCGTCAGCCCTCGTCGCCATCATCACCTCTCCTGCCACAGGTGTCGCTCAATTAGGAAAGGTAATGACGATGCAGACCAGACAGTGGCATTACCGCCCACATCAGCCTTAGTCTGCTGATTTAAATATCTGGACTGCAGACCCAACCAATTTGCCTGTCTAATCATTCTAACTGGGCTTGCTTTGGGTTGTGAAATCCTCATGCCAAATGGAGGCCTGCAGTGCAGAAGGAGCAGGAAATATCACAACTGAAGTAAGGGGAAAAAAGAAAGCAAGCAAAGCCTAAAGGCTGAAGGGACATCTAGTTGGCCTGGGCACCGGGAGTAAAAGCGACTTCTGCAGATTTGTCGCACATGAGATATGGAGGGAAGGAGAGAAGCGGCAGCGTATATGGAGGAAGAGAGGAAGGGAGGGAGGCAAACGGGACCACGTGAGGAGCCAAGAAATGCTGGAGGGCAAAAATCTGGCCATATTTCTTCAGCTTCCACTGCAGTGATCACAGATCACAGTCTCCCATGTAGAGGCGAAATGTCCAGTGGACACTGACAACGTTTGGACTTCACAATGCCATTTACAATGTTGACAACCTAACATTTCTTAGGTATTAAACAGTATTAGTTTAGTAAATAATGTAAAAAAAAAAAAAAAAAAAATGTTCAGCCACCGACCTGAAAAATAAGCAACTCTGCAAACCCTCTGTGTTTTCTGATGTACATGTGTGCACTATGATCAAAATCACGGATTTTTATGCATAATGCATGTGTGCTTTTTTATGTATAAAATCTGTGCCTAATCCATATACAATACATTGATAAAAAAAAAAGTGACTGCAAATAAATGTTTAATGTTACAAAATAATTATTTTTCAAATAAATGCTTTTTTCTTTAAACTTTCTATTAATAAAAGCATCCTGATCATGTGACACTGATGACTGATGTAGGGCTGCAACGATTAATCAAGATTAATCGTTTGCAAAATAAAAGTCTGTGTTTACGTAATATATATGATTGTGTTCTGTGTATAATAATTATGTATATATAAATACACACACATACAGGTATAAAGTTTAGAAATATATATATATATATATATATATATATATATATATATATATATATATATATATATATATATATATATATATATATATATATATATATATATATATATATATATATATTACATATAAACAAATATGTTTTATATAAATACAATTTTTCTTAAATATATACATGAATGTGTGTGTATTTATATACACATAATTATTATACACAGAACACACACATACATAGTACGTAAACACAGACTTTTATTTTGCAAACGATTAATCGCGATTAATCGTTGCAGCCCTAGACTGATGTAATGATGCTGAAAATTCAGCTTTGTCATCACAGGAATAAATTCTATTTCAAAATATATTCAAATAGAAACTGGTCTTTTAAACTGTAATATTAGTTAGCAATATGATAATTTTATTTTATTTTTGATCAAATAAAAGCAGCCTTGTTGAGCATAAGAGACTTTTTTCATATATACGTGTGTGTGTACGCGCATGTAAAAGGCTCAGCAGTCTGAAGATGAGTATTTAAAAAAAATAATAAAAAATCAGCAATAATCACATAAATGCATAAAAAAAATTATTTAATAAATAGGGCTGTCAAACGATTCAATGTTTTAATCTAATTAATTACATGATGTGACGATTAATTAATCTAATTAATCACAATTTAATCACACATCAATTTTGGCTGAGAAATTAACCCCAAAAAATAATTTTAAGTGATTATTGTGTAAAGCATCAGAAAAGTAGCTTCAGAAAGAAATATTTTATTTGAGTCAACATAGAATTTATTACATTTTATTACAGAATTTATTATTTAAGTAAATAATCACTGAAACTTCATTTTTGGGTGAACTATATTTTAATTTAGTGGGTGGGTAACTATATTTTAATTTTTGGGTGAACTATATATATATATTTTTTTTTTAATAAATATGGAAATATGAAATTAATTAATTAATATAATAATAATAATTATTAATTTAAATAAAATTAGACTCTGAATAAGAAACTAAAACTGCCAGTAGGTGGCAGTAAATGCCTTAATGATTAAGTCATTCATTCATTCATCCATTCATTTAATTCATTCAAATGGCTGATGGTAAATGGTTCTCTTCAGGCTTGTTGGCCTTGAAACGGGCGCTACACAGAATGATCGGTGTTTGATATCAAAGTAGACATCAGACGGCTCTGTTTGCTTTTGAATCACTCTCTCTGTACTTAAATGTCATACACTGATCGGTCTGTGCAGCGCCACTTCAAGTCCAACAAGTATTTTATGAATGGTCCACTGAATCATTGGTTTCACTCAGTTCGTTCAAAACGTGGATTCAGAAATGAAACACTGCTGTGCATTTCACTGAGACGAACAGGCCAGCTTTGTCTTTATAGTTTCTTTGGCAAAATTGAACAAAACAGACAATATTGTGTCTAAAATAACACAATATTAAACTTCTTATTTACTGAACTGTTGTAGAAAACTGAACTGTCTATAAAATCAGTAGGCTATCACATTTGCACTCGTTATATTTGGGACAAATACAGCACTCGTGTTATATTGCACTCCATTACATGTGTGATATTGCTTAACTAATATGATCTAAATATGAGATGACAGCTCATTCAGGGGCATTTTTTGCCCAATTTCTTGAATTTTAGGGACATTCTGACAGCATTCTATAGGCTTCATCACATAGTGAGTTGTTGTCCTGCATCATATTCGTCAACAAACATTTGTATGAAATGACCCACATAGGTATAGGCAAGTGCGTTAAATGCGTTAATTTTAACAATCAATTAATCTAATTAACATGTTAAATCAACAGCCCTAATAATAAATATGCTGAAATTATATAATAATTAACTATGTGAAAAACAATATTAAAAAAAAAACTCTGTTTTAATGTTGCTGTGACTGTGTGTAAGTTTGCTCAGCAACTATAAACTCTGCTTCACGCTGTGCCTAACAACATGCTTTAATAACAAGTTCTTCCTCTTCTTGGCTTATTTGGCCTAGTCATTCCCCATTTCTTTGCTGCTCTCACACATAAATAACGCAAATCAGCCCCGCCCACTTATAGCCACACAAATACATCTACTGTATATATGCGGTACAGCAAAATCTGTTCCAGTTGGCACATTTCTACATCACAGCTAAGCCTTTGAAAGGGGTTGCTTGCGATAATGATAATTCTACTCGAAAAGGCAAGAGGCATTTTCCCAGCTAATCTATTTGTTTCTGTCCTAGCAAATGCTCCTAGTCAGCTAATTAATAGCCTCACAGAGATTTTTCAGACTAACAAAATATGCATCTCTCTTCTACTTAATTTTCCTACAGCTACAGACAATTTTCTTATTAATAAGCATTCCTTTTGTCAAGACACTAATCCTGTGCAGCTGGCAGGCATGCAATGACGGGCCAGAAACAAGAGCAGGAAATGCAGGTTACAGTCTCCTGAGTCAGCCCTTTAATCATAGCTGCAGTCTTATTAAAAGCAAGAGCACGATATAGCCAGCCGTTCCAAAAAACACGCTGAAAAGGGATGGCGCAAATGTTGTCCATTTGTGATTTTTCCTCATCCCTGCTGTCTGGGAGATGTTTCTGATCGTGATTCGCAGAGCTATCGCTATATGATGACTGTATATGATGACAATGAAGGATGCAAGTGATGAATGGACACAGTAGGTACCAAACTAAAGAGTCTGGAGGATACAAGCAGTGTCTTTTTCCCTGATTGGTTGACAGATGGGTCAGGCGGGTTGCCTGGGGAGAGGCAATTTATCTCGCATGACAAAGGGTCAACTTCAAACTCAAAGAGGATGTTTTAACGATGGTAAAGTACAGCCATCTCATGCTATTAGGCCTACCCTCTGAAGAAATAAAAGAACATTTTAAAGGATGTTGCCGTCCTGGTGCAGTTGTTGATCACAGTGCTTGCCATTGGAGCAGATCTTTCTTTTAAAGGGCAATGTGCAGTGAATGTAAACAAGTTGCGTGCTCTCAGAAGAAAGGCCATAGTTCCTTCAGGGCCAATGCGGGAGGTCTTCAGTCATGCCATATCTCTGGAAACCACCACTTCACAAAAGCTGTCTTTTAATGCAACTCAAGGAACAGCGTTTGTAGTGTCGCTGTCGGTGCCCACTAATGCTATTACTGCATTAATCAATGATTTGACATGCTGTGCCACAGATTATAGTGCCAAGAGATGATGATTTCACTCAGAAATGAAAAAAAAATTAATATTCTGCAAAAACATCCTGCTTCAATTTAAAACTTTTCACCTTTTTATTAATTTTCGATGTTTGTTCAGGTTCAAACCAACCTTATTCTAGTGGTAATAAGGTTGCTTGAGTTTACAAATGTCACACAAATCTAAATCCTATTAAGAAATCTCATTAGTGCCAGGTGAACCTGAGCAAATTCTGTCAGGTTTGTCAAAGACTTCATATGAAGCAGTAGATAAAAAAGCAGTGCCAATTAATAACGAACGGGCACTCTCCTTGCATTCCTAAAGGAATGTTTAAGTGGTACGGCATGCAAAACCTGTCAAAAGGTGGACACATGGCCCTATTGCACATCTCAGAGGCTGTTTACACTACACCATTTTCAACTAAAAATGGCGTTTTCGCCATTCATTTACACAACATTGGCGATTCTGGGGGCCTGAAAAAGCAAACTTTTGAAAACGGGATTCAAAGTGTAATTTTTTGAAAATGATACCACTTTAGTCTCTGTGTAAACTACATAAACGTGAATTTGTGACATGTTGCGCATGAGTATTACGTGTTCAGTCTACAGGCATGTAGTTTTCTTTACAAAGTGACATTGCCAACTACTGGCCTGGCATGCATAATACAGTGTTTTAAGTCGTTTTCGAGGATCCGTGTGAAAGGGGAACGTTTTGACAAAGTTGTCATCCATTTGCAAAAAAACAAAAGGGAAAACCTTTTTTTCCGTTTTAATGCATCATTGTCACGTAAGTGAGTGTCTCTTTTAGAGTGTCTCTAAAATATATACATCTGTTCAAAGACACACTCCCATGTAAAGTATGACTGGCAATAATCTATCAGGATTTATACATCTGCTGTGGCCTAGAAGTCCATTTTAGCATAACTTTTGAGAGCTGTTAACTTTCAACCTTTGAAATAAGTTGTACCTATCAACATTTAATGTAAAACTATTTTTTGACTATCAATGAACAGAGAGAAGAAAAGTGTTTTGCAGAATAAAGAAAGTCAAACAAGTTTGGAATACATTTTGCAAATGCAGCATTTACAATGACACAACCAGGAGCCTTTTTCTTTGTTCTGTTCCTAAAACATTTAAAAGGATAGTTCACCCAAAAATGAACATTTTCTAATTTCCTACTCACCCTCAAGTAGTTCCAAACCTGTTGAACAAAAAAAAAAAAAAAAAAGATATTTTAAAGAAATGTTGGTAACCAGACAATTGAGGTCATCCATTGACTTCCACAGTAGGAAAAAAATACTATGGAAGTCAATGGGTGCCATCAATTGTCTGGTTACAAACATACATAAAATATCTTCTTTTGTGTTTAACAGAAAAAAAAAAAGGAACTCATACAGGTTTGGAACATTATCACCTTTTTTTGGGGGGGGGGGGGGTGAACTATCCCTTTAAGACCATGAAAGAGGAGTCATATCATTATCAGAATTCAAGAAGTGTTGTCGAAAATAATTTCAGGTAAATTTATCATAAGGATAAAGAAGAAGCACGGGGGTCTAACAATCAAGGTACTGAAGCTCCACCGATGCTACATCCCAAGCCTAATAAATAAAACAAGAGTACAAAACAAAGCTATTTCTTTCCAGATGATTTGGTTTCACAAGGAAGCAGCTCTGAAACCGAACCAGGGCTCTCCGCACAGGTGCAACACTGCGGATTAACAAACAAGACATTCCTAGAGAGCTCACGGCACGTCTCAGGTTTGTTGATGTTTTCCTTGATCTTAATGCCTGGTTCCTGTCTGTCACGTCTGTAACTGGAAGCGGAGGAGACACACTTGTGCTGGCCCAATTTATTGCCCAAGTACATCAGTATCAACCGCAGATGAAGGCTGTCTGGATTACAAATGGAAACGCATGACTGAGTGGCATTGTTGTCAAAACATGCGCAATTGTATTGGACAGTGCCTGACACATGACATTATGAGCACATCTGACCTTCCGTCGCTCCGGCTTTCTATACATTCAAGAAGAATGAAATCCAAACGTTGATCAAATTTAAATCACGTAACAGTTCCCATGGCATAACTCATAACTTAAAAATCAAAGCATTTCTACAAACGAAACTCCCTTTCTGGTGTTCCTCACATGCAAGCTTCTGTCAAATAGTCAAGTCACATTATGAACCCTCAGGACTTTGATGACTCCCAAATGATGTTGCCTTTGTTCTTATGGTTTCATGAAAGGAAAATAAGGGATGGGATCAAACCTCAAAGGAATAATTCAAAGAAATTTCACTGATGACTGTCAATAATAACCTGAGTCACACTATAATGCCATAATACGGTTATGACTTTAAAATAGCCTATAATGATGTGTTTCGATGATTTAGATTCATTTTGATGAGATGCAAACCAGTCAATGCTTTAAGTTAAACAATGAGAGACACAGCTGTGATCAAGAAATAAAATAAAAGATAAATGTATTTATATGAATTCAGACTGGGAATCAGATAAGCATCTTTACAGTGTCATTATTTTATCATGTTCATTTGAAACTGCAGAGGACCAAAAGAGAGCCAATCTGAAATTAACTTGAACAGTACTGCTTTTTCTTGTAAACAAAAAACAGATAATTAGGAAATATAATAATCCAAACTTTTCCCACCTGCAAAATCTTTCCATTGCTCAACTAAAAAAAAAAAAAAAAAAAAAAAAAAAAAGGAGATTCAGATGTTCTGCCAGATATTTTAAACCATCTGATTTAAAGACTGATGCAACTTCTAAAGGAATTTCTATAAGTAATGTTTTATGTTTCTATACTTGTGATATGTTTGTGCATATTGTTGCTATGGTTACCTCTTCTGGCGACTTATGCGTCTTTTTTGAGAAAATACGCAAACTTGTGACTTAACTTTCATGATTCCCAGAATTTTTTTAATGTGCCTTAAGCTATATTGTAGAATTTTGTTTATCATAGCCTGTTCAAGACGCTCACCACCACATATTTTGTTTTGACTACTTTTGGTGGTTTATAGTCTTAAACAGACCCCCCACTCCCCTAATTCGTAACCTTTTTTTTTTTTTTTTTACAACAAAACTGGAAAAAGAAAATAGCGTCATTCTGGCAGAGCAGGCTGAATAACTGATTTCGCATTGTTTTATAAAATGGGCATCTTTTTTTTTTTTTTTTTTTTTTTCACGGTTGGCCTGAAGCTTTAGTCGTGCTCCCACCTTGCGGGCATTACTATGCTTGAATAATAAGTGCATGTTGTGTTCAAAACCAGAAAGCATTATATATGAAGTAAAAAAGGCGCACTTGACGCTTACGTTGCCCACCAAGGCTGGAGACAGCAACAAAACAAGAACTTCAAGCGTTAAAATCGGCTTAATCTCAGCTCTGCGCTTTAGTGTATGTGTGTTGAATTACCAATTAAGACTTATAAAAACCACTGCAGCCCAACATCAAAATATACAGGCTAAAATCCGCTGCAGTCATTCACAACCCCCAAACATGAATTATCAAGCAAGTATGGTGTTTAAACAATAAAAATAAGAGTGACTTACCATCTGTAATGAACATATACAGCAACAGAGTTTCCATCCAAGAGCGTATAATGGACATCGTAGTTTCCACGAATAAATCCCGTTTGTGATGATAAACAACAGCGCTCCTCCAAAATATCTCCCGACCGACGTCTACAGTCCAGCGACGAATTCCCAGCGAGAATCTGTTGGATTGTGATGCTGGTGAACTTTATCTAGAGCTATCACGTCCATTATACCAAACCAGTAAGAGTTAAATCAAAAAGACCGTGTCAACCAGAGACCGAAAGCGCAATCTCATGTACGATTAAGAGCTTTCGAGAGAGAGAAAGAAAGAAAAGTTACAGGTATCCGGCTCAGGTGTCTCGATTCCCACGCGTATTTCTCTCTCAGTAATCCACAAGGAATGAGATATAGTCGTTTTCGTCCATCCAGAGATTTGAATTCAAACTATAATCCTGTGAAAGCGTGAAACGCCAGAAATGGTATCGCGACAGCACAATACCAGAGTCGTCCACGAGCTTGTTAGTTTAATAATCTACAAAAGCATCTCAGATTAGAGACACAAAACAACTGATACACGACGTGTTTGAGTTGAATGGCAATTTAGGATTTCCTATAATAACCTTGACATTTAGTCAAATTGTATTTTATGGATGAGATCCGGTTCTTTGATGTGGTAGCCTATATTTAACCTTAAGTTATGCGATGCGATGTCGTGGCCAAACGATGCAGGAAAATAAACGTTTACTTGTCCGCTCCGACGAAAAAAAGTGTTTTCTTCCTGAATGAAGTCCGAAAGATGACTTGAAATTCTTCTCAGAACTGAAGTCTCCTGGTAAACTATTACCTTTTCGGTTGATATCACTGTATGAAGCGTCTCGCTCCCATTTTTTTAAACTCCGAGGGAAAATAAAGGCTATTCTTCTTAACAATGCAGCGCTCCGGTCTGTAAAACAAGAGTCAGTGGCTATACTCTATAGAGAGGTTCGGCTTCACTGTTGAGCTTCGTCAAAGTAGAGATTTATTCAAGACCTCCCCTCCTTATGTCACACAACCTAACTTTGCGTTTTAACAAACGGGCTGTGAATGGCGTGAAGTAGGCTAGGCGTTGCGTTCCGCTGGACTTAAGTAGCGCGTGAATCCCTGAAAATCTCTTCGGTTCACAGCGGTCACGTGAGTCTTTACAATCAGACCGCTCTGACGTTTTCACGCGTCCGTCATGTGCATCTCACGAAACCATGACAGGGTTACATTTCACCCCAAGATCAAAAGAAAGATGATGAGATGATGATCAACACAGTTCAGCTTCAAATTCCCAGTCCTGTAAGAGAAATACTTTTTCTTCAGAGGTGTTTTTTAGTCCAAGTTTTTCTCAATGGTAATTTTCACATTTGTTTTACGCTTTGATACAATATTTTGCATATGTCATCCCTCTTAGAAAAAAGGTACAAAAGCTGCCATTGGAATGGTATCCTTTCAAAAGGTACAACTACCTTATTGATCCATTAAGGGTGCATATTTGTAACTTAAATGTACATATTAGTACCTAAAGTGTACATTTCAGTCATTTTTGAAGGGGTATCAATGCCTGTGACAGATTTTGTACCATTTTTACCCCCTGAATGTGTAAATTAGGATGGGTGGTAGCATTAATAGAAAACATTTTAAATATTGTCACAGTCAAATCTTATTTTAAAGTTTAATTGAACAGGGTAAAAAAAAGAATAGCTAAGACACAAGTGCATGTATATATTTAAGAAAAATAAATATTTATATGTAAAATATGTATATTTATATATAATATTAATTATATAAATATATATACATGAAAATATTTCTTAAATATATACATGAATGTTTTGTATTTATATATACATAATAATTATACACAGTACACGTACACAGTATACATATATATTATGGTAATTATTAATCACAAATATTATTTATATATGTATATGTATGTAAATATATATATATATATATATATATATATATATATATATATATATATATATATATATATATATATATATATATATATATATATGTATATGTATATATATATATATGTATATGTATATATATATATATGTATATGTATATATATATATATATATATGTATATATATATGTATGTATATATATATATATATATATATATATATATATATATATATATATATATATATATATATATATATATATATATATATATATATATATATATATATATATATATATATATATATGTATATATATATATATATATATATTTTTTTTTTTTTTTTTTTTATTAGAGGAGTGACATTGCATGCATTTTGGTTGCAGGAATAAAAACAAAGATGTTATTAAGACAATTTTTAATTTTAAAACAAAACATCTTCATTAACAATATATCACCCAGAAATGTTCAATACACAAATGAAAAATTCACAAGTAAGCGTATTTCATGAAGCTGACGTTGCTTTTAAGGTGTCACACGACAGTGACATCTTCTGGCGGGACACATTATTAGGGTCGTGTAGTCTACATCATAACAGCTTGTCAGTATCGTGTGGCAGGACAGTCCTAAATTAAACACCATTGCCATGATTCTGACACTTTAATACATCCTGTTAGACCTTTCATTCTTTTAAATAATATTTCCCTGATTCTAGGGAACACACACCCTGACAGCCGGTTTTATTTGTGTTCATTTGAAAAGTTTAATGGCATAATAAATAAACACAGTGCTTTAATGGCTAGAGCATTTCACTCCTGCAATTTGCATATGATTTGTGTGTATGCATAATACAAATAATATAATACACATCACACTTTCATATGTACAGACCATAAAAGAAAAAAAACTAGAATGCCATTTGACAGTGCATAATATAGCAGCTGTAATAAAACAATTCTCATTTTCCTCCACAGAGAGTAGCATGCTAAATGTACACTCACACATTAACTCCACAGTTTATGATACAGAAAACATATTAAGGTTTCTTCATTTTAACCATTTATTGCTGGGAAGTGCCTTTGCGCCCAGTGTCCCGTGATGTTTTGTTTAATGTACTACTGATGGCTTTGTTTACCATGCGAGACTGCACAGAAGGATATTGGTTACTTGTGCAATAGGGATAATCTTCCTATATAGCACGGTCCCCTTGTAGTACACACTGGAACCTTCGGGTAATGGCCCTAGGACTGGATTTTAGAGTACTTACATTGATTCATATCTCAGATATTAACTTTATTCCTTCATCCGTACTAGCCATTTAGATCTAAGGTTACACCATAACATGAGCATCCTTCATCTGGGTCAAAAGCAAATGATGGACGTCACTTCTGAAGCTTAGAATAGTTTGTTGAAGGTAACATGCAGCTGCGTGGTCTCTTGTGATTTACAAACACAGTCTAAATAAAGAAGACAACTCTCTTCCTTTGCAGAGACATTACAATACGGCGTAATGTATTAATAAGCCAAGCAAAAAGGTGCCAAGTTGTCAGCATCAGTTCTAGCAGCATTTAACACATCATGCCCAGTGCCACCGACTATTTTTTATTGCTTTGATCTCTATTTTGAAGAAAAGAGGCACTTTGTTTTGATTCATTAGATGTTCCTGTTTTATCTCTTTCAAGCTCACACACCATAATTGCATCATATTTATTTGGTGGAAGAGCACTTTAAGAAACACTTCTGACCATTAAATATGCCTTTTTACATTGTCTTGATTTTGTTTTTGGGGTCTACTAGAATAGATTTTCATGGTTGAATGTTCAAAAAACACAATTTTTTTTTTGTTTTTTTTTACATATTTGACATTGTTGCAACACCTCTCTTTCCAGTCTATCAATAATGCTTGGTTTAATTCCTGTTTCTATGAAGCCCCTCTTTCCAAAAAGTGCAATGTGCTCTGATTGGTTGGCCTGACCAGTGTTGTGATTAGTCAACTGCTTTGAGCATGTTTCAGAAATGCCTCTTACCATAACCGCAAGTTTCAACACAACTCAACCAGGCCTCACCCCTTTTTTGCATATGGGTGGGAATTATTTAAATGAGGAATATTGCAACGTGGAAATTCCCTGAAGAAAACTTTTCAATTTCATCAGCTTCAGTTTGGATCCAGCCTCTTAAGATGACCAACACCTATGAAGAGACGGCGCCAACTCCTGCAAAGACTTCAGAAGACGCAATCATCTGGATCAACGTGCATATTCCCAAATTTCTATATATCCTAATTATTGTTAATATTTAATTCTTTTTTCCAGGAGCTCATTGCTTCTACCTTCAGTTAAAATGCTAACAGTGATTGTAAATTAATTGCCTAAATTATTACATTATTTGCTAACTGCATTCTTTAAATTGTAATGTTGACATGCATTCTCTGTAAAGCTGCTTTGAAACGATACGTATTGTGAAAAGCAATATACAAATAAATGTGAAAATTGAAACTGAAATTGAAATTTGCCTTGAATTAGAAGCAAAACTAATGAAATTGTCTATTATTATTATTATTATTTTTTTTATGCTGTTCAGTTTATGTAAACAATTTATTTTGATTCAACACCATTGTATCAGGTTTCTGGTTTAAATGTGATTGATTCATATTAAATTGACTTGAAACGATTACTCTTTGACTTAACTTGTGTTTTCATATTGAAATAACATGTTTAAATCAAGTAAACCCAACCAGGACTCAATCAAACAGGATTTTCACTTCCCATCATGCTTTGCAAAGGGGCTGAACTAGGAGTGTAAATGTTGAAATAAAGTGTTATTTTAAGTAGTTTTTAGGAAGATGAGAAAATGGAAAGACTTTTAATGTTTACTGTTCTATTGTGTTGGTATTTAAAAGTTTCTGTTAATTAAAGGGATAGTTCACCCAAAAATGAAAATTTGATGTTTATCTGCTTACCCCCAGCGCATTCCAAGGTGTAGGCGACTTTGTTTCTTCAGTAGAACACAAATGATGATTTTTAACTCCAACCGTTGCCGTCTGTCAGTCAAATAATGCTAGTGGATGGGAACTTCTACTATAAGAGTGAATAAAACTTGCATAAGTCCAAATTAAACGGCTCTTGACGACACATTGATGTCCTAAGACACGAAACGATCGGTTTGTACGAGAAACCGAACAGTATTTATATAATTTTTTTAATTCTAATACACCACTATGTCCAAGTGCGTTCAGCACTCGATTCGTTTGGTCTGATCTCTGACAGCGGCAGTGATGTCTCGCGCATATACTTCAATGAGAGCGAGACATCACTGCCGTTGTCAGAGCGCGATCAGACCTTACTAATGAGTGCTGCACACGGTTGGACATAGTGGTGTATTAGAGGTAAAAAATGATTTAAATACTGTTCGGTTTCTTGCACAAAGCGACCGTTTCGTGTCTTAGGACATCAATGTGTCATCATGAGCCGCAGGGTTTAATTTGGACTTGTCTATGCAAGTTTTATTCACTCTTATTGTAGAAGTTCCCATCCACTAGCATTTGTACGACGGACAAACGACAACGGTTGGAGTTAAAAATCATCATTTGTGTTCTACTGAAGAAACAAAGTCCCCTACATCTTGGATGCGCTGGGGGTAAGCAGATAAACATCAGATTTTCATTTTTGGGTGAACTATCCCTTTAATAGTTTTAGGGTTACCATTGTGGTGAATTGTTGCACTTGTGCTTGGGTTAAGGACCTGCTATTACTTTAATAAGAAAATAATCACTATGGTAGTGCTCTGGGTTGCATTTCCCAAAAGCATTGTAAGCCTATGTTGATTGTAAAACCATTGCCACCAATGGACTTATGATCAATTTAGGCTTTACAGTGTTTTTGGTTAAGACAATTTAGGATGAATCCAGTATCACATCTAGATTTCTAACACAGAACATCGCAAAAGTTATATAAATCACAAAATTAAACAAGAAGAATTAATTGTAAAAATAAATGTATATGAAAACAATTTATTTTTTATTTATTTTCCAAAACATTGCAAATTAGTTGGGCTGACACAATTAAATTAAGCTGTGCCCAACCATAGTATATAAGTTGAATCAACCTTAATAAATTAAGTTGACCCAACGTAAGTACATTAAATTGGAATAACAGAATTGCATAATGCTGAAAAAAGCAACTTAATCATGTGGAAATCTTTTCCATTATTTTTTATGTTCGTTCAAAGAGTTATTTTTTTGAGTGCATACACTGACTGAGATTTCTAAAATGATTTCTTGCATAAGTTGTCAAAACAAAAGAAAAAAAAGAGAGCTTTTGACATGATTTGACTAAAGATTCTTGTACAAAAGCATGCATTCTGCAAGACAGCACATATTGTTTCAGCAATTTTGGTCAAAAGATATACACACTAAGTCATGTTTTATGCATATGCTTAGCCCATATCACATCCTTTTGTCTTCAATGTAGGCTACAATGGCCCCGGGACCCAGGGAATTCCGTTTTTGTTCTTGAATAATATTAGTTTCCCATATGTGCATAAGACGCAGCATTTGCTCTCACTCAGCAGCTTCCAAAAATAATTTGCATAACTCAGTCAGTGTATCCTATTTATATACAGTATAGTTGCCATGATTTTTTGTAGCCACCAACTTTTGCTGCTGGGCTGACATCATATATATATATATATATATATATATATGAAGAGTTTCATTGCAAAACGAGATAACTCGTTTTTTTTTTTTAATTTTTCAAAAATCTTGTTTTTTGGTTGTGCATTCCAATTAATATCAATTCAACTGCAGTTGGTTTGTTTTGATTTAAACCTTCATAACTTAAAAAATACAGCTAAGTAGCACCATAAAACAAAATAATAACATGATAACATAATACTAAACATGTTTTGACAAAAATGTTAAAAACGGAGTTCTCGTTTTGCAACGAAAGTCTTCATATATATATATATATATATATATATATATATATATATATATATATATATATATATATATATATATATATATATATATATATATATATATATATACACTCACCGGACACTTTATTAGGTACACCTGTTCAATTGCTCGTTAGTGCGAATATCTTATCAGCCAATCACATGTCAGCAACTTAATGCATTTAGGCAATTAGACATGGTCAAAACAATCTTCTGAGTACAAACTAAGCATCAGAATGGGGAAGAAAGGGGGTTTAAATGAACGTGGCATGGTTGTTGGTGCCAGATGGACTGATCTGAGTATTTCAGAAACCGCTAATCTCTATTGGAGTTGTCACACACAGCCATCTTTATGGCTTACAGAGAATGGTCCAAAAAAGAAAATATCCAGTGAGTGGCAGTTCTGTGGCGAAAATGTCTTGTTGATGCCAGAGATCAGAGGAGAATGGCCAGACTGGTTCGGGCTGATAGAAAGGCAACAGCAACTCAAATAACCACTCGTTACAACCGAGGTCTGCAGAAGAGCATTTCTGAATGCACAAGATGTCGGACTAGAACTTTGAAGCTGGGCTACAGCAGCAGAATACACTAATTGGACAATAGTAGATTGCCTGGTCTGATGAGTCTCGATTTCAGCAATATTCTGTAGGGTCAGAAAGAATTTGGCATGCACAACATGAAAGCATGAAACCATCCTGGCTTGTATCAACATTTCAGGCTGCTGCTGGAGGTGTAATTGTGTGGGGGATATTTTCTTGGCACACTTTGGACCCTTTAGTACCAACTGAGAATCATTTAAACACCTCAGCCTACCTGACTATTGTTGATGACCATGTCCATCCCTTTATGAACACAGTGTACCCATCTTCTGATGGCAGCTTCCAGCAGGATAATGTGCCATGTCACAAAGCTCAAATCATCTCACACTCAATCTAATAGAGCAGCTTTCGGATGTAGTGGAAAGGGAGATTCGTATCATAGAAGTGCAGCCGACAAATCTGCAGCAACTGTGTGATGCTATCATGTCAATATGGACCAAAATCTCTGAGAAATTTTTTCCAGCAACTTGCTGAATCCCTGCCTACAGCCCAAGACCCTGCAACCCTACGTAGGACAAGCGGTTTGGAAAATGGATAGATAATAATAATACTACATGTGTTTTGGATTATTTACAGTATGTACTGTATATGTCTTCCCTAAACCATTTACAGTGAATTGTTTGGTTAAGAATTATGGGATAAACAGTGGTTTTTATTTGAAATATTTAACACCCCATGGGATATTAAGCATCAAATGAATAGAGATCTGGCCACCTACAGCTCAACTATCATGGAAATAATGGGCCCTATCATACACCCCGCACAATGTGACACCAGGTGTAATGCAAGTGTTTTTTGCTAGTTATCATTTTCACATCCAGCATCATGTACAGTAGTTTAAATAACAAGTGCGCTCTCGCCCGTCTCTTCACCCATGAGCATGCTGGTCTGAAAATGAGGTGTGTTCAGGCACATTGCTATTTTGAGGCAACTGAAAACAACTGCGCCATGGTGCAGAAAAACTTGGTCTAAAGTCAATGTTGTGTTTTTTTTTTTTTTGCTGTTGCTGTTGTTTTTTTGTTTTTTTTTGCTATTTAAAGGGCGCATTAGTAACATGCGCCTATATGCGGGTACACAACGCGCGTACACTCTGCTTGTTACACACATAGGGACTCGCAGCAGCACATAAACATGACAAATATTACAAATTAAAGGATTCCTCTCTGGAGAAGCTTTCAGTTTTTCCGCTTGCAAATTCCCCCATGTTAATAGCAAATCTGCCATGGTGCAAGCGCAACTGGCTTTCAAAGGGAATGGGAGATGAGACTGATTAGTTTATTGCACAATACACCCAAAACACATACATGACTCATTAAGAGGCTAGGTACAACCCTTTTGGACCATGCGCCTGGAGCGCCGACTATTTTGTCCATTGTTAAACTAGCAAAAGTACACCTCCACCATGCGCTTCAGACCATGCGCTTAGATCGTTAAAATAGGGCCAAATGTGTTTAAAAAAATCAATTTTAACAATTAAACTCAATTTTAATATATTTGCAGCTATATTTCTTCATGGATGTTTTGCCTAATAATAATATTTACACTGTAATGCTCTTTAAATGCCAAATGTAAAAACATGAATGCCTTAACCCTACTCTTCAACAACAGCCTCCAAATGATCGATTAACAAATGAGTGGACAGATATAACACGTTGACTTTTCTGCAGCATAAGAAACTATGTAAATCAATACCACATGTCTCTGTGTATTTAGAAAAAATATTTCTATTGGCTTAGGTTTGGTCTCCATTGGTTTTCATTATGCTAACAGCATGCACGATTAGCTTTAATGCTTTAAAACGACCTCTTTTATAAACAACAATTGTATTAATTAAGTCTACTGCTGTTGTGAGTATCAGTTCTGCCTTTCCGTGACTTGACACAAATGATTACAAAGAATCCCAGCTTGATCTATTAGTAAGTCGGCCACCCTGCATTGATGTGTGGTGTGAACACACATCCTACGCACCCCCTAACCCATCCATCATTATTTCTATCATCCTCAGTTTCATTCACAGCAGGTCATTAGGATTTACCAGGTCACACATTTCAAATGCATAATTAACAATATTTTACATCACATGGATATTCATCAGGATTTAATAAAATCACACTGTTTACAAACATTTCCTGGAAACACTTTACAATAAGGTTTCATGTTAATAGATTAGTTACATTTCTTCATGTAGCAGATGTTTTTATCCAAAGCATCTAATAATGAACACATATGTATCCTACAAATGAATACTTCAATTTCCTTCAATTTCCCACGTGGGATCAATAAAGTACCTACTCAGCTTAACTAGATTACTTAACATGAACTAAGAATGAACAATACTTCCACAGCATTTATTAATCATAGCTAATGTTAATGTATTTTTATAAATACTAAATACTTAAAGATCAAAAGTCAAATCTGTTAACATTAGTTCATGCTCTGTGAATAACATTTAAACATGCTTAATAACTAACAAAGGTTAATAAATACTGTAAAAATATTTAGCTTATTGTTAGTTCATGTTAGCTAATGCAGTAACTAATGTTAAGAAAGGTTTTACCCACTCCCTGTAATCTTAAATCAAAAAACAGGTAATACGAGTAAAACACCTGTGAAAAAACAATACAGGTTAAAACTGCAAGCAGCGTTGAAATGGCCCTCGCACCCAGGGCCACCTCCACCCGGAGGCCTTAGGAAACATGCATTTAAGTGGGTAAATATAGGAGAAATATGGCAAAGTCATTTCGATGTGTCACACTTCCTGCTGCCAGCAGGTGGCACTTTGACTATAACTGAATATTGAGATGTAGATGTCTTCAAGTCAAACATGTGAAGTTTGGGGCAGATCAGACATTGGGTCTCATTCATGAAACACAAGCAGAACGAATTTTTGTGTAAATCGTGTGTAAAGTGGTTCTGGCGTAAATGTTCGGATTCATTAAAATATTCGTATTTTCCAAATGTTAGTTGGTACAAAAGAAATCTACACCTGCTCCCAGCCACGCATAAATAGTGCGTTTAACATCCGAACGTTTTGCTCATTAATAAGGCTGCATTTTAATTCACCTTAATAAGGTACATATTTACAGCATTTTGAAAAAAATATTATATATAGTAATTACATACGTTTTTTTCTTTTTACTTTTATTGCGAGAGCATAGCATCTGCAAACGGACCACTTTAATCAAATAATTAATTGATTTCAATAGGGCTGGGCAAACTAATGGCCCCTTAATTGTTATGGAAATTGTTTCCTATAAAATGGCCAAAATCCTTCGTTTGGTGTCATAATATGATGCCCATATATAGTTGTCAGTCGGATTTAATGGGCGGGATTTAGGGTAATTGAGAATAAGCGTGCACGCGCATCCCATTTAAGACTGAATGTAATTCATTAACACACACACACATTTCACTATCACTTCTGACGTTTACGAAGTATTTGTGAATCAGGAGAAGAGTTTTCGGGAAGGTCTCTTTACGCGCAAATCACTCACATATTTACTCGTATATTTATGAATGTTTCATGAATGAGACCCATTGTGTGCCTGAGTTTTTTTTATTACAACTTCCTCTTTCATGGCGAAACATCAAACTTTGTCAGGCCACCATGAACACAACCTTAAATGAAATCTCAAGATCTTTGCAATTTAACATCGCAAAGGCCTTAAGATTAGACTGACCAAATATGACCTTGATCTGATTAAAGCTCTAGGAGGAAATGACGTACAACTTCTAGAAATGGCAAAAACTGCACAAAATTTGCAAAGAAAATTCTAAATATCTGACTTCCTGTTGGTTTCCAGATTTTGCAACAAGAGACTCTTTTGTAGGTATAGACCTTTTTCACACTTCCGGGTTTTTGGCTTCCGGAATGGCCCTCGCCGTGTAAAGGTTTTTCCGGTTGCAGTGATAGATAGCCTTGTTCAGAACCAGTTCGGGAATCAAAGTCGTTTTACGAATTAAATGCCATGAAAATGTTTGAACGTTCTTGGTGAATTATTGGTGAGACTACAGAGCTCTCATTAAGATCTACATTTAATAAATAATTCAAAGTGATGGCGGTTAAACTGGTTAAATTATTCGTGTCTGTTTGGCGCGGCTGTGCATTATCGCGCTCCATGTGCTGTAAAGACAGTGCCTGCTTCTCAACGTGCATATACATCCTAAATAGTAGTCTATGTGACTTTAATAATATTCAGTACTGTTTAGGTTGGATATGCACATTGGGATGTAGGCTATATAGATTGTTTTTAGCGACTTGCTGGGGAAATGATCAGCTGGCAGCTCCCTTATCACACAAGCCTGATCCTCTGATTCATGAAACAGGACCGCTCGCACCCTGATATTTCTGGATATAAACACGTCAGTCTCTCACTCGTATTTTCCTGTCGTCATCATCATAAAGTGTGTATTATGCACAGTGTTGTGCTGTTGCAACATTAATGCAAAGGCTAATAGTTGTAAAGTGTGGTGTTGGAAATTAATTATGTCTTAGTTTAATCATTTTAATCGATCAGGATTAATTATAACATAATGCTTGAATGTGGGATGTGATGCCATATGAGATTACATGCTATATATTTTTAAAACATATTAAACGACAATATTATGTATCTCGACTTTATATCCCCTAGCCTATTGGGATTTTTTTTTTTATTAATTAATTATATAAATAATGTTCGTCGTAAGTGATACGATCGGGGAAATTGCTGAATGAGTAGCTGTGTAGCTTTTACTGTATGACAGCTGGTGATATAAATCCACCTGCCGGTAAATACGAGCAACGGTCTGAGTGGCCGTATAAGCTATAAACCAGTAGAAAATAATTTATTTGTAGATTATACAACAGCAGGTTGGAAAACAGAAAAGGTAAGAAGCGATATTTGAGAAAAAGCATATCAATCTAATAGCCGTAGACGCACAGTGGAACTAACTTTACCCATCGTCACGTGATTTCCGATTCTTGTGAAAAAGGTTTATAGGGCTGTTAAAATGTTTCTACCAATTGTCACTCTTGTATGTGAAATGTAGTGCGAGGGGCACTTTGTTATAATTTTGTAGATGGCGCTACTGAGCCATTTTGCCACACATAATTCTGAAAACCCATATCAGACATACATTTTTACAAGAATAATAAGAAACTGAACAATTTCAATAGGGTCCTCACACCATTGGTGCTCGGGCCCTAAATGTTTGGTAACACTAAGGTACCATTTTGTTAAACCATCTTTGTTAAAGTTAATTTCAACATTTACTAATCATTTACTAATATATCATTAAGTCAAATCTCTTAATATTAGGCTATTTAATGGACCTGAGCTTTCTAACAACAAAAGTTGTATTTTATTAACAAAGATCAATGAATACTGTAGCAAATGTATTGCTCATTGTTAGCATTAACTAATAGTACCTTACTGTAAAGTGTTATTGAATATTCCTTCATATTAAGACCGTACATTGTGCCCTATTTTTATGGACTTGAGTGCACTAGGAATATCTGTTAACATTCTCAAGACATGAACATTTCATTTCATAGATTTCATGCACTTGAATTATTTTCACCTTGTTGGGCAAGAGAAAAGAATTTGAGATGGGAGATTCTATCTCTTGTTAAAAATATTTTAATATTTAAAGCTTTTTGCTAACCATAAATTCAAAAGGAGGATACTTTTAGTAAGGCAGGTAAAAAGCATCACTTTTACAAGGCTGAAAGCAATATTCACCCTAAAAAAATAACTTGTTGGTCTAACTTAATTCAATTATGACACCTATTTCCACACAGTTGAACTGATTTATTTGAACTTAAGCTAGGTTAATTGTACTGATGAGTAAAATTCATCCTAATTGAATGAGATCACATCAGTTTCATTTGACGTATTCTGTGTATGTTTCCTGAACATAATTCATTCTTGTTGATCCAACCAGTGCTTTTTTTTTTGTTTTTGTTTTTTTTTGTTACCATCATGGTGAAGATGTGCGCTTGTGCTTAGGTTTTGAGTAGCTGATGTACACAGACATACATGTTTCATGACCATTGAGAGGAAAAAGCTGATGACCATATGTAGACTGTGAACACAGTTAATGCTCATTGAGAACAATATAAATTTTTTTACGTAGCCGCCTAGAGCCTAACCAGAAGGTCTACACTTCAGCATAATGGTAACCTCAAAAAATCGACATAACATAAACTCTTTTAAATGTCAAATATAACTGAACATCAAACTTTAAAAGGTATTTCCCTTTACTAAAAAACACATTAAACAGCACTTAAGTTCAACATTTACTGTCCCAATCTTTCCCTACGCAAAGCATGCTGGGAACTAGAAATCCACTGCCCAGGTTCAATCAATGCAACATAAATGATTCATGTAGTCCCAACACAAATGGTTTAGGTTGACCTAACATTTTGCAAATTTAATTTCATTTAACATAATACAATTGAGTGCAAATGCCAATTAAGTAAAAAACTAAAGATTTGTGTTGGTTCAGCTTATTTTATTTAAATAAACTGAACAAGCAGCTAGAATCATTTTTTTGAGTGTATGTGCGAGTTTTATTGTAACAGTAAATCATTTTACCTATATAACATTTAGCTGCAGAATTGCATTGTTTTACTGAGGTTAGAAGATACAAATTAGTATGAAGTGAAAATACTTTTTTTTTTTAAAAACACCAGCGCATTTGTTGCTTATGCACAAAATACTTTTATTTTTTATTTTTTTATGCTTGAAAGAGTAGAAAAGAAGCAGGTCTATGAAGAGTTTAAAAAATTGCTCCAGTTTCTTTCAGTCCTTAACATATAGCTGTATTAGTCTTATCAGCTTTCAGCTGAAATGAAAGTGTTTGCATTAGTTAATTCTCTAACTGACCAACTTCAGCTGAGCATCCCTGACAGAAAATGTGCTGTATGCCTTGACGTTTTCTTTTGCTACTTGTGATTTGAGTAAAAAATAACTCACTCAATCCATTTCTGTGTAAAGATAGCAGCTTTCCCCACTGCTATTTTAATCATATTCACAGTAGGTAGCAGAAAAATACATCCATAACAAAATAAAGGAATTCTTGGTGGAAATTTGTGGGCAAAAGGGTATTAGCTCTGTATCAAATGTAGACATTATTATATAATTATTATATTAATTATTATTATAATTATAAGATTTTTCCCCAAAATAATGTTGTTGTTGTTGTTGTTATTATCAAAACATTTTTTTTTTTTTTTTTGGCAGCTTTTGCAGCTTAGTTTCAGTACATTTTATGTGTTGTTTAGGGGAGGAGGTCTTGTTACGTTATGTGTTCATGGTACGTTGAAGTCTTTTTATTTAAAAAGATCAAGGAAATTTTGATTTATCATGATATGTGTAATGTAAGCTAACTAAAGGCGACTTGAATGTGAGCCCATGTGCAGTTTTTGAAGCAATCATTAACAAACAAATAAAATGACGATTTGAACAAAACAAAGCTAGACAAAAGACATAGTAACATGGCTATATATGCACAGAGACAATTGAGCAAATGAGAAACACCTGAACACAATGAGCATGGTGATCAAAACGTGACACGTAAAACAAGGAACCAATTAGAACATGACAAATGAGACTAGGGAAGCACATGACATGATCAAATGAGGGTAAGGGAATAACATGACAGATCATGAAATATGGCTCAGAAAACTACAAAATAAAAGACCTGAACACATACAAAACCCTAACCAAAAACACATGTGACAATATGAACGTCACGATAATGTCCTGTTTAAGGTAGTGATAAAAGAAACTAAGCTTTCCAAAGCTTCAAATCAACTGAACCAACTGCTTCACAAAATGATTCACTGTTTCGAAGCGTACGAAATGCCACTCGCTGGTGACGCCTGCTGGACAGAACAGTGTAAACAGTGTAAATGCAACAAAAACTCCAGCAAAACCTGCATAAAACACCTTTTACAAACCCATTGCAAATGTTTTATTGAAAGTAAATTCTATCAGATGCAATTAAAGGTGTTTGGAAGTTACCAATACCAACAACAAACATGTAACATGTAAGCATTAGGGGGCGTATGACGGTCGAGGAGAGAGAATGAGCAAGAGGGAGATTTGAAAATAAGAAAAAAAAATGCAGAACGAAAAATGGGACACAATGCAAAAAAGCTAAAAAGAATATCACTGCAATGAAGGTTTATGACTTGGCAAGCGCTTTAGAACCTGCGTTTATATTTAAAAAGCTTTCCAGCGTTGGAGAGAGCCAAGCGGGAAGGCCTGAAAACAGATGTGGAGGCTGCTTTGATTTCTCATCATGTAAGTAACACTGGGTTTTGGTTGTCTGGAGCTGCTGTTCTGTTGGCAATTAACAACAAACTCTTGTTTGTATTTACTCTTGTGTACTGAACGTTCATTTTTGTGCTTCCTTGTCGTTTGTTCATCAACTGCGCTTTATTTTTCGTGAAGCATTTTGTTGCACGCCAGCTGTGATAAACAGACATCCACTCGCATTGCGTGTGTAACAGTGGCCAGATAGTGAGAGTTCTGCAGTTAAACTACTGCACACTGACGCCTGCTGGAGAATGAGGTGTTTAGCGTCATTAATAGTGCATTCGCCTTGCATGCCAGCAACAATCGACCGTTTGGGTCGGTGGGGTGTGGGGGGGTTTCCTTTGCGTTTTTCACATAGAGACAACAGTGTTGTCAAAACTGTTCCCGTTCACATGGATCTGCGAAAACTATTAAAAACGCTGTATTCGGCTGCCAGGCCAGTAGTTGGCTATGTCACTTGCTAAAAGAAACATTACGTGCCTAATGACTGAACACTTAATATGCATGCGCATGACTTCACCGTTTTCAACAACTTGCACTTTGAAACCCATTTTCAAAAGGTCACATTTTTAGGCTCCAAAAAACGCTGTTGTCGTGTATATGAACGACTAAAACGCATACGTTTTCCATTTTTAGTTGTTTTTTGTAAACCTTTTGCCTGAGTTCTAGTTCATTGTTTGTTATCATAGTTTCATAGCATCTGTTGGGGTTAGGGATATGCTGAGCCTATCCCACTAAGGTCCTGTCCACACAAACATGGGTATTTTCAAAACCGCAGCCTTTTCTATGTGGTTTGGCCGTTCGTCCACATGCAAACGCAGTATCTGGTCACTAAACCAGAACTTATTTGAAAACTCTTGCCAGGGTGAAGATTTTTAGAAACTCTGGTTGCAGCGTTGTCGTGTAGACGGTGGAACCGGAGATTTTGTCCAGTGACGTCGGAGTGCGCGTTGTTATCTCCTTTGTTTGATGTCAGACTGTGCACTGCTATCTCCTTTGTTTTCATGAGGTGAGTATGTGCAACGATAGACATAGCTAAAATATTGCTGCTAATAACTGTGCTAACAGGGCTTATAACACGTACAGATACATGCACAGTTCTCCCATTATATTCCGGAACAGAGCCGTCAGAATGCAATACTACGCAGGCCACTGCTTATGATAATGTTTTTTTTTTTTTACTTTGACTGAATACGTCTCATTGTTTTGTTCTGGTTTATGGCATTAATAATAATAATAATAATAAAATGCTTAATAAAATGACAATGTTGTTAGCCTACCGTAACCGTTAATAAACTTTTTTTCCAGGCTTCTAATTGGCCAACATGGCTATATACAGCGCTTCATAGTGTGTTTTTGCGTTTTCATGTGGAAGGACATTTTTTTTTTTAAAACATTCTTGTGTGGATGTGATTTTTTTTATTGTTGTTTTAAACAAAAGAGGGAAAACTATAGTTTATAAAAATACCCGTGTACGTGTGGACTAGGCCTAAAATTACAATATCAGCAATCTTTTGTTAAAGTTGTTGGGTAAACAAATTGAACACAAAAAAGCCACACTGACATACATTCAGACCAAAAAATCAACTAATGATTTTTTTAAGTGTGTTTAGAATTTTACAAATGTATGCAATTTGTGAAATACTATATTTGTTGGCCAAAAGAATTACTTGATATTTGTAACATTTTACATTTCTGCTTTATTTAAAAATTAATAAATAAATAAAAAGTTTTAGAGTTTAGATTTTGCTAAAAAGCCTGTAATACACTGTAAACCCAAATAATAAGTTGGCAAAACTCAAAATT
This sequence comes from Chanodichthys erythropterus, assembly GCF_024489055.1. Classification (NCBI taxonomy): domain Eukaryota; kingdom Metazoa; phylum Chordata; class Actinopteri; order Cypriniformes; family Xenocyprididae; genus Chanodichthys; species Chanodichthys erythropterus. Next base: position 7,970,909 of record NC_090233.1, on the reverse strand, counting down.
TGAGGTAATCAGTTTTTTTTTAAGTTAAGAAATTTAAATTTTAAGGCATATTTCAATATTGTACATTTTAATTGCTCATAACTTAATAACTTAGTAATTTAATTCATACATTTAACTTAAAATGATCATGTAATGTAATTTAAGTATTTTTAGTAGTGGAAACCTAGCATAGCATAGCAATTGCTGAAAAAGCATGGCAATATAGAACATTTACCCCCATAGATTTTGCATAGTTAAATCTCCCACTTAACATTAATCTTGCACAATTATATAACACTTATATAACACTAGCATTTACTCTCCGTTTCGAGTGTCACAGCAAAGCATGCTCGGAAATAGACCAGTTTCAGATCAATTTAAATTTGTCTGAATTAAAAGAAACAAGTTCAAAGAACTCAAAACAGTGAAACAAAATCAGATTACTTAAAATGTGTCAGTTTCGTAAAGTCAAAACAAAAAGAAAGTTCTTAATACTCATAAAAGTTTAAAAAAAAAAATTGTTTGAACTAATTTGTTTGAGTTTGCGCTACTCATAAATTATTTTGAGCATTATGGGTTTACAGTGATATATGGCAGATTCCATTGTGACTACTTTCCCAATATAGTACCCCCGATTTTCTTTTTCCTGGGCAAAAATTTCTCCCTACCAAGAAAAATATTCACTTGATTAAACATGGTCTATATTTAATGTATACATATATTCTATATATGCCAGTTTGTTTTAAAACTTTTTCTCTTGCTTTTGAAAAGTGACTTCTTGATCAGCATGCTCTAGTAGTTCAATTGAATGAATTTGGGACACAGAGGACTTTGGAACATTCTATAAATAAGAACAGAAATCTTTTATCAGTAGCACTTCTTTGGTTATATGCCGCTCTGATGGTTTTTAAGTGCATTCATGCAGTGACATCCATAAAAATAAATGTCCAGTGGTGGTTGAAATGATGACATACTATTCTTGTCCAAGTGCAAAGTGATGGTGACTGCCAGCAGTTCTTTCTCTTCCTTTAGATCATGCTAGAATAAATAGATGCAGCATAATGGCCAATAGCACCATCAGGCAATTTAATATTTGAAGAGCATTTGTTAAACAGAGTGCACTGTAATTTTTTGCCCAAAGTGGGTTGATGGTTTCATGTTGCAGTGAGACAATGAGATGAAACTGATTATAGTAGAACTGTCTTTCATATGAAAGGTTAATAATTATTTTTCTTTCACTCTGTCATTCCCAGCACTGTTTATGTTGCTGGTGAAATGTTGAAGCTCTTTTAGTTGAAGTGTTACAGGCCTTGTTTACTCACCAAAAGGAAAACAGTTTCGACCCATTTGACATTTTGTTCTGATAGTCGCTTTAAGGGAGTAAAAAGTATCTTATGCCTGCCACTCTGGCCTGTTCACTGGACCTCTATGATGAGAATACGGAAGTCTTGTTAAAATTTAATTTGAGCCACTTTATTCTTATTCATAATCAATAAATAAAGAGTTCAACAGAGAACCTTTACTACTGATGGTTAGACCTTCGGTTGCCCCATAAGGCTCAATTTTCGCCTATAATTTTCAATGTTCTGTCATAAACATGGCAGCTGTTCACTTTAAGTTCCATTACAGTGGATCTCAACCAGGTGACTTAAATTATTTAAAATAAGACAAAACAATCATTAAATTTAGCTAAAACAACTAAAAATTAAGACACTTCTGGCTATTTTTATAATGAATATACATCTTTCTAGTTATGCCAAGCTCAGAAATTGGGTAGAAATTGTGACTTCAAATATTGTTGTGAACAACGGTGGCCTTGAAGTCAAAAAGCTTTAGATCCACTGCATTATACCAGTGATTTCTAAACTTCCCTCTGCACACTTGCAATATGCAAGTTTACAATCTGTCCTTGTCATTATTTTAATGGAGTTTTTCCCAAAAATGAAAATTCTGTCATTATTTACTCACCATTATGTTGTTGCAAACCCATATGCCATATATTTTTATTTTCTTCTGAAGTCTTTGTCTGGATTTTAGTCTGTTCCTCACACAAAGCGTATGGCTTCAGAAGACTTGGTATAGAGCACTTGAAGTTGTATGGATTGCTTTCATGATGCTTTTTTGACTCATGGAGCTGAATGACACACAAGTTGAGGCTTGTACAGTATATGACAGAACATATTTGTTTACTTTCCACAGCCATCTTTACTGTTTGCCAGTGTTAACTGGTGGAAATGATGAGCTTGATGAACACTGAACTGAATTCATTGGCTATGATGAACGCAAACAACACATACTCTAGATAACGTATCCACGACTCGTATCAATGTCAGCCAGATGGCAGGTACAGAAACGTTTCTCCTTCACTTGAAGTATTGATCCTTCATTCTTTTTCACAAGAGTTGCATCATTTCTCTTAGTTCCTGTGAAACAGTAGTTGAATCAAGCTCAGAAAAAAAAAAAAGTTATGAATCCTGGTATGAAAACTTTGGGACAATTTGGGATTGTGGTAAATATTAGGTGTCATTACCAAATCATCAGTATTTAAGAATTTTAATAACAAACAATTTAATTTAATTTTAAAAATTTATTACAAATTAAAAAAAAAGTAAAAAATTTATTAAAAATTATCAAAAATAAATTTTTGAGCAAGTACATAACCAGCCAGTGTTCAAAACTATCTCTTTGCCCGATTCACAACAGTAAGCTTGTAATAATGTTTTTTTAATTTAAATGGTACTGGTAGGTTTCCATGGGAAATACGAGTTTGCCTTTGCATCATTACAGACGTCACGTCTGTACACTGTACAAAAAGAATTGTTGGTTTAACTTAAAATAGTAAGTTACCTGGTTGCCTTAAAATTTTGAGTTCATTGAAATTAAAAAATTTGAGTTAATACACTAAAAGCGATTGGTTTAATCAACAGAAATTCAAAACATTATATTATCTGATCCACATTAATTATCTAAGTTTATTTGACAAAAGAAAAAATGTTGCGATAACAAATCATGAAAATATTTTTTTTACAATGTATTCATAAAGAAGGAGTCCCAGACACTGCAGGTGGCGGATCATTGTCATTTTGATGGCGGATTGTTATCAAGAACAGTAAAGACGACCATCATCATTGACAACTGGTGAATCATCAGTAGTAAAAAAGACTTCAGAAACAGCAAAACAGCAAAAAAAGGAATGCAACCACGCCCGTGCGAAAACAAAATAAAAATATCGGCAGGGCTTTTGAAAGGTGGCGTAAAATGGATGCAGAGATTGCTTTTTTTTCTGCTGGAAAGGCAAGACATTTTAATGGTTTATTGGGTAGATAATCCTAATTAGATAACGCTAATACACATACACATAGTCTCGCAATGTTGTTAACATTAACAATTTGAGAACAAAGTTTAACAATAATAATAATTTGCATGGCTTGATGTAATGAGCTAACTTCACAATAGTTAGATTTACTCACCATTAGATTTATTATAGAACTCTTTTTTCAGTTGATCAGAAAAGTGGCAGACATGTAACTTATTTTCCGGTGAAACTTATTATTTAGGCCGTACTTCCAAGACACAGTATCTGTGATTCCGAAGTACAGTATCCACTGGTGTGGTGACTGACAGCCACACATAATCCGCAAAACATTAGATTCATCTGCACTAAGGAGTCATGCCGATGCACAACCCACATAAAATGTTAATTCCGCAACCTACTGCAATTGCAGGTATCAAACAGAGATGGCAGCAAAGAGGCAAAACTTATGGACCGCAGCTTGCTAACTTTTAAATCAAAAGCTTATCCAACCTTTTGTCCAAAAAGTGAAAAAATATCATTACCAGCACACACAATATTAAAATTCCCATTAGCATACATAATACCAAAATTCACTTCAAGGTTGACCAAAGCCATGATCAGATGCTTAGGTTGACCATTGACTACCGAAATATCTGTGACTTGCACTTTTTTATTGGAGAGCTATGAGAACTTTGGATTTGTTTGACTCCTGAAAATATTATAATCTTTACAAACTCAGGAAGTGTTTTGGCATTATACTGGTCAATTGTTATGCTTATGTTATGGCTAATAAAGATAGTGTTTCATTTATACTTCTCTGATTTTTTTGCTGATTTATTCAGTTGAGTTACACAAAGAACTATGATGACTATCTCTCATTCATTGCCTGTTTTAAAATGCAAAATTGCAGTTTTTGTTAATTAAAAAACAACTAAAGCATTTCACAAAGCTTTAAGGCAGCCAAGCTTAATTTTTAGCCCAGCTGTGCTCCCAGGCCATTATGGTTACATGACTTCAATCATCACTAATCAGCAAAGCAACTTGCAATTGTTTTGCGATGATGGCTCAGAAGAAGCACAGGATTGGGAAATATAATGCAGTGCGATAAAATTATTGGCTCAGTTTACCTTGGGAATCTGGATCTGTCTGTAATTCTCCGGGTTTGAGTGAGTAAACTGTAGCCAGTGGCCATTATGCTGTCTCATAAACCGTCCCTAGCCACTCTTTCTCATTATCCTCTCTCCCCTGTCCACACACTCATAGCTTGGAGGCTTGCGGTTAAGCCTGTTCTGATACGAAACCACTAGCAAACAGTTAGGAGAAAACTTTCGAAATGTTACTTTTTAAATATCCCGCGGGGAGGGACATAGAGGCCTCCAAAAATATATTATAGGTGGACAGGGACGGTGTATATAGTTTTCTTAAAGCCAGGTGCACACTGTACAATTCTGGCCACGATTTGACCATCTGAGACAAATTCTGTTAATCCTAAAAGATTCCTCTGATCCTAGGCCAAAATCTGAAGTCCTTGACATTCTCAGACAGCCATGTAATGACCACTGCGATCAAATTTTACCTCCAATGAAATTCTGGTAGTGTCAGAAATTGAGGCACAGTCCTGCAGTGTGACTTCTCCTACGACAACCGCCAAATCAAAAACTAATAGAAGCGCAGAACCTGATGCAATTAGTGAGACAGCAACAAACCACCACTTGCTCCACATACACCTCTTTGTTTTTTGTTTTTTTTCCAGTTTTCTTTTCAACAGAAGAAATTAATACTAGAGATTGTTTTTTGTTTGCTAGCCACCATTTCTATCCTGGATGTGAATGCAAGGTAAAACAGCAGGAAAACAGGTGAGGAAGACAAAGATTCTCAAAACACATAGTTTAATATAATATCAGACTGGCAACAGGTAGCAACACGCACATAAAGACGTTAACAATACCGGACAATGAACTGAACACAGGAAGGAACTTAAGTACACAATGTAAATGACAAACAGCTGTGAGGGTGACTGGTGTCCATGGTGATTGATGAGCGGGAACCAGGTACAAAGAAGCACATGACAACCAAAACAAACGGGACGAGACGGTGACTGTGACAGTATGACAGATTGATTATGTAAAACTAAAAAAAAAACAGTGTGACGACTTATGGCGGGGATCGTGTTTGTACAGTCTGACAAGCAACAATCGTAAAGGACTATTATAAATCGTATACAGGGATATGTTTGTATGAGCAACAGACTAAAATGTAAGACTTTTCAGGTCCTCATTGCCACATTTACTGTATATTATACATACAATGGTAACACTTCATTTCAATTGTCGGTTACACTTTTATTTTGATGGTCCCCTTTAGAAATTCTGTTGACTATATATAACGTTGCACCTACCTATAAGTCAGCTAAATCTCATTAGAGTATTAGTTGAATATTAGTAGACTTTTAGGGGTAGGATTAGGGTTGTAGAATAAGGGTTAAGGGGTAGTATAATAAGTTGACATGTACTTGTAAAGTTACTTATAGTCAGTAGAATGTATGTTGGTGGAGCATCAAAATAAAGTGTTAGCAGATATTAAGCTGAGAGCCTACTAATACTCTAATGAGAGTTAGTTGACATGTAGGTGCAAATGTCTAAAGAGGACACTCAAAATAAAGTGTTACCCAATTGCCCACTTTAGTTATTATAATTAACTTCCATTATCAACTACCAGTCATTTTAGTATTAGTGGACTGCTAACACTTTATCTTGAGCAGACATTCTGACTATAAGTATGTTGTGCAAGTACGTCAGCTTATTCTACTAACCTGAACCCCAACCTGAAAGTAAACTAATACTCTAATGAGAGTTAGTTGACGTGTAGTTCCAAAGTTTCTAGTTAGTAGTAATGTCTAAAGTATTGAAATAAAGTGTAATCTATACAATTTCACTTGAGAATTCCCTGTATTTTAATAAGTGCAGTTGGCTTTTTTGTTGCCATAAAAATTTGTATCCATCTTACATTTTTTAATTTGCAGAAGATTTGTTATTGTTGTTTTTAATCAGCCATTTTCGAGCATCATTTTGCTAGACAAGACCTGCATTGAATGAATGAAACTGCATTGAAACCGCAATTTGGATCTTCATCTCGTTGTACCCCAGTGAAGTCCACTATTTGGAGAAAAATCCTGGAATGTTTTCCTTAAAAACCAACTTAAGAAAGAAAGACTGACATCTTGGCTTGAGTAAATTATCAGGAAATTTTAATTCTGAAGTGAACTAATCCTTTAAAAGTAAAAAAAAACCACTTTATTTTGATGGTCCCCTTTGAACGGGCTATTGACTATAAGTAACTTTTGCATCTATGTGTCAACTAACTCTCATTAGAGTATTAGTAGACAGTCTGATTAATATCTGCTAACTGTTTATTTTGATGGTCCTCCAACAGACATTCTACTCACTATAAGTAACTTATAGTCTAACCCTAACAGTCTACTAACAATCTAATGAGAGTTAGTAGACATGTAGGTCCAACATTAATTATAATCAACATAATGTGTAAAAGGGACCATCAAAATATAGTGTAGCCAAAAGTTGCCCCATTCTACAGGACAACTTGGCAATCCTAATGTGTGCAAACTATATGGATATTGATTTTTGAAAGAATTGCAAATGTTTTACAATAGATGCAAGTCAGAAGGACAAACTCCATCATCACCAGAGCTTACAGCACTGCTTGTGCTTCAACCTGTAAATCCTCTCCAGTAAATAATAGGCACGACTTGCTTGAAGAAGAATAAATGTTTTGTTTTTCTTCTTTAAAATCCAAATCCAAAGAAGTGTTGCTGATGAAAATAACTGAAGCTTCTATGGCCAATCCGTTACATAAATGCCTACAAGGTTGCATGTGATATATAGGCATTTTCCTATAACGTGACGCTTCGTCACAGTCTAAAAATTCTTTAAACATGACTTTAACTGCTTTTTCCCATGGCCGCAGGGACCATGTCTTGAGGATTGATACAGGATTTTTTGCAGAATGTGTGATTGTGATTTCCACAATGTCTCCTACAGGATTACATGCTATTTATATAACTGTGAAATGTGTTTGCTGTAGTCAGGTCTACGAATGAACCCTTTGAACTTGGCATTCATTTATGACAAATTTCCAGAATACAAAACAATTGCAAAAAAACAACATTTAGACAATGAAATTCAAAGCCAATATTAAAGGAGCACGGCTGCCTACGACACTAAAGGACATTACAAAAACGATATTTTATTTCACTCTGTGTTTATTTCAGTGTGTGTCATCACCAAAAAGCTAAAATTGAGAAACTTTGCCAAAATATGCATTTGATTGTGTTTATTTATTTTTGGTTGAATCTGAGGGGGCGATTAATTTCGTTGATTTGAAAAGTGAAGTGGTGATTTTTGTTTGATCACTGTTCTGGTAATAAATATTTTAAATACATTGTTTTTGATCTCTTACATTTTTTAGAATATTTGTTTCAATGTAATTACACAAAGGAGTACTAAGAAGCAATGTTAATTAACAACATGTACTTACTATAGGTTTAGGGTTAAGTTTATTCTTAGTAGCATGTAATTATGCATGATTTACTGTTATTATTATAGTGAATACATGTTAAATGTGTAACTACATTAAACTGCACAGTTCATGGTTTACTATTGCCTGCTACAGTTTTCAACAAAACTGATTTGGAAATTAACTTGCAACAAATTTGCAAAAGAGATGTGGCAGAACACTATATTTTTTATGTAATTTGGTCTGCCGTCAAATTATTTTAGGTTTGGAACATGAATGTTCAGTCATGTAACGCATTTTAGTTTCGTGACCTCAATCTTGAAACATGTGATAGACTTTCCTTCAGTGCAGAGAATGATTCAGATTGCACTCATGACATTTAAATCACTCTACGATCCTTCTCAATTTAGGCTACAGTAATTATTATTTTCAGACCTGAACATTGCAATTACAACGTGTCAGAGATCAGACGTAAGCAATAACTCCGATTGGTTCATCTATTTCAAACCGCAGTGACATTGCTATCCAAAACAACAGTAAAATCACAGGAGCGTCACATCATCACCACTCTGTATCTATGGCAACTGTTCAGCTGAATGAGTAGTAGTGATCCAGCCTGCTTTACGGTTTCTCAGTCGCCCCTCTCTCTGCAGTAGTCTTCCTAATGGCTTTTTTTTTTTTTTTTTTTTGAGAGGCAGAGAGAATGATGCTCTCCGATCTGAGGCCAGTTGCGCGGTCAGATTCCTAATGAATACAGCTAGTGTTTAGGTGCAGGAAGCTGGTCATGGATCAGCACAAAGAGGCACTAATGGCCAGAGTAAAAGCAGCTCTTATTACAGCAAGATTAAAATCTTGTATTAGAGTCAAGAAATGATCCTTTACATTCCGTATTGGCTTCCTCTATGACTGCTATATCATGTCTGATTGGCTCTAAGCAGCACTTACTTCCACAGTCCGAGCAGGTGGCCAGCACTGGCACCAGCAGCCTCTCAAATGCAGCTGTGTCTCCAAGCATGGAGAAAAACCATTGACTAATTTAGTATGATGACAGATAGGAGTTAAAGCTACAGTGCTTAAGATCTGACACTCTTAAGAGTCCCATTGCTGATACTGATTGACAGGAATGTTGAATATTAACATGATTATGATTGAGCATTGCCCCTGGGTCTTAATTTACCGAGGCATCCACCTGTGATTTTTTTTCTTCCCATTTTCTATAATTGCAGATACAGGAGTTCTAGAATGCAAACATCTCTTGATTGCATGCAGCTGAAGTGCAGACGGTTCCTCGTTTCTGAATCAAAAAATGTTTGCGTTCTAATTGTTTTGGGGTTAGGGTGTATAGAGGCGCAGGGGTTGTAATCATAGGTCTGGGTCACAGCAATTGTTTGCTTACATTTTGTAATCCTAATTAAAACACTGTCACACTGTAAACTGTGCACAATATTAACTCTAAAGTTTACTGTATAATATTTGATGCACAATTTGCAAAGACTTCCAAATCATCAACATGACCAAAACTTTGCTTGCAAAATCCATTGTATACAATCAACTACAGTCATCTGATTGAGTTCATACTTTTTAGCAAGTAAAAGCCTTTATGTATCATTTCAAAAACACCCCCCTTCAGGTCGCTTTACAGGTCTTTTTGCTGTGAAATGGTTTTTATAAAGTAAACAGAAGAATAACTAAGCAACTTAGGTTTTGTTTTGTTTTGTTTGTGTGTTATAGAAATATAATGTTAAAATCTGAGTGTCAAATATGATATCCCTTACGAAAAAGAAGTTTATTCATTAGCATACTTCTTTTAGACTAAAAACAAGAAAGTATACTTTCAGTCTACTTCTCAGAAATATCCTTTATGTACTTCTGAGAAATATACTTAAAATTGCACTTAAGTATACTTGACTTATACTGACAGAAAAGTCTAAGTATATTTGGTCTATACTTGGACTCAGTCTTTGATCGAGATATACTTAAAAGTATATTTGTAAAAGTATAATATAAAAGTACATTGTTCGGAAAATATTGATTTATAAAGAAACAGATAAATTCCTAATTCTGAGTATCTGAATTTTTGTGTAGGCTAGTCCACTGGTAGTGTACATAGGAATTTACTTCCCTCTTTCCTCGCCATTGATTGAATTTTCAGGCTATATAATGGTAGGGGGCGCTGTTTTACATCTTCTGAAAGAGTACATAATCTCCAGATCAAAAAACAGGAAAAGAAGAAGCTTAAACAAGCAATAGAAGATTACTCATGCAAATATAAAATAAAGTGATCATCAAACATTAAACAGCATGTAAATAAAAACCAAAACCAATGCCAAACGCTTTGTGGACTATGAGGACTATGAAGCTTTGGGGGTGTTTATGGACTCTATCTACTCTACCTGTGTTTGATCATCTTTCTGAATCCCATCCAGACGTAGTCTTTGACAAAAATGCAATTTTCTCAGCTTTTTATTTAAAATGTTACCCACATTTAAGTGTTGATAAAAAACTTACCCACATTTGAGTGTTAATAAAAAAGGATTCATGAAGCTAGAATAAAATGTTTTTAAAATAGAAAGAGTTCAAGTACAGTTAAAGGTATTTCAAGTATAAAATATAATACCCAAATAGGAACATAGTAGTATACTTAAATTGCCACAAATAATATATAAAAAGTAAACTATAAGTGTGATGTTATGTTCACTTAAAGAAAACTAACAAGTATACTTACAAGTACACTAAACTAGTAGTTTACTGATAGTATATTTCAATTTATATACTAAAATGTACTACTAGAATTAAAATAGTAAACTACTAGTATACTTATAAGTTCACTTGTAGTACAGATGCAGTACAAATGAAACTGTGAACTAGTTGTGTACTTAAAGTTTACTACTGTTACACTTATAGTACACTTAAACGTATACTTCAGATGGGCCAATTTAGTCCCAAGCGGTATTAAAATAGTACACTTACAAGTTTACTACTAGTACATTGATACTAGTATACTTACTACATAAAGTATACTTAAAAATATACTTTAACATTACTTAAGTATACTTGATAAAATGAACTTGAAGTAAACTTCTTTTTCGTAAGGGATATCAGGCTTTTAAAGAACATTTATTTGTACATTCCCTCAATCATCACTCTATTGCATTGCATTATATGTTTTGCCCTCAACAATAAAAAACTACAGAGCTTTGGACAGTTTGAGCCTCTGAATAAAACTGTTTTTTTCCTCCTCAACTATGAGCTCCATATTCTCCTAATTTATGATCCATAAAAGCTTGATGTATCAAATGTGATATTCAACACAAAATACACATATGCAAACTCAAATAACAATTAACAGCTCTCTTTACTGTGGTGTAAGGGATCACAAGACTCATGGTTCGGATCATATTACAGTTTTTGAGTCACGGATTGGATCATTTTTCGGATCAGCAAAGTAAATAAATAAATAATATTTAACTTAAAAACACTTTAAGTACTTTGATACCACACCAAAAACTCGTAACTAATAAAGTTCAAACATCATTAAAGTAAAAATAAGAATACATGAATTAAAACATAGATAAATACTATATAACAGTTACAAATGAAGTAATAGAAATATAATTGTAATTACATTGTTAAAGTTGTTTTGCTGTGAGACAATTAATGACTAGTTATTTTAAAGCTGCTATCTGTCCCTATGCATGGAACCAATATAAGAATGCACGAACGCACGGAACCAATATGATGAATAGCATCCAATCTCTTTCTCAAGTTATCTCAACTGTTTAGGTTCACTTAAGACTTTATAATCGACTGTATACAAGAATACTTGTCGAGACTGGGTTTTTGAGATCATTTTGTGTGTATGTGCTCATTCAAGCTCAAGGAGTTTTGAAACCGAGCTCTATTATGTGTTTGCGCGCCATCTGAAAGGCGCCTCTGTGAGTGTGTGCGCACAGAAAACGTGCGATTGCAAAATTTGCCTCTTCTTGCATTTGAATTGTTTGGTAAGACTTACAAACACGTGCAAATAATAAACTTTTACTATATAATGGCTAAATGCAGTTAATCTGCTAATCACATGCGTTCTGAACCATGGGGCCTGGTTTGTACGGATCACGGATCAAATGCGATCCGTTACACCCCTAATTATTACTGTATATAGGTTGCTTAAACCACGTTATGACTGCTAATGTCTGTTTTAATTAGCTTACATTCTAGCATAGCATAGAGATAGACAATTAGCCTGATAGATTACCTTATAAACAACACATTTGCAATTTCCCTATTATGATTTCACATTAATCTTTCAATCTATGCTTTCTCACTGCTTTCTTAGCATCCACTTTTTCAGCATCCTTCGTTCTGGAAGTTATTTTTTATTTTTTATTTCATTTTTCCCATAGTGTTTTTATAAATGTCTTCATTAAAGAATTATAAGCCATGAATCAAACTAAAAAGCAATGATCTGAATCAAAACATTACAAATTTGATTTGAAAAGAAAAAGTATTTGATAATTGAACAAAAATACAAAGGTACAAGACTGTGTAATGAGGGAAATAACTAAAAAAAAAAAATAACTAAAATGTAAAGAGTGCTTCTGGGGTGTAAAATCTTATCCTGCTGCTCTTTGGATGAGGGATAGTTTTACATATTGAAAAACAAGAAACCAAGGCACTCAAGGATAAAGAAATAAAAAACCTTTATTCGCTCATTTTCACTGACATGCCAGGCTCTACACCCAGCCAATCACGTTGCACTCCCTCACCAGAGTACTGATCACACGCACCTGACACTCATCACCATCCCAATCAGCAGCACCATAAAAGACACTCACAGTCACTCAGTCATTGTCCATTCTCGTTAACACATACTAACCCAAATGCTTCCCTTACGGACTACTTACCTGTCTCCAGTGTGTCTCCTAGATCCTCTGTGTTCTCCAGTCCTCCGTGAGTGTCTCCGTGTTGCTTCTGCTCCATGTCGCTTCTGCTCCATGTCTCCATGGAAATTTAATTGCCAGAGCCCTCTGTCGCCAGCTCAACCTCAAAACCGTCAGTTTGCCGAAAGTTTACCCGATCCATGCAGTAACTGGTCGTCCTCTCCGTCAAGTTCGAGACATGGTGGACCCTCTGCGTCTGCAGATTGGCGTTCTTCTTCAGGAGGAAATTCATCTGCTGGTTCTGGAGGATTCTACATCTGACGTGATTCTGGGGCGCACATGGTTGGAGCAGCATGATCCCATCATCTCCTGGAGGACAGGGGACGTCCTGAAGTGGGGTAATAAAGGTTTTCCTGGATGTTTCCCGGTACTACGAGTTCCAAGTCGAGTTCCAAGTCGAGTTCCAAGTCGAGTTCCAAGTCGAGTTCCAAGTCGAGTTCCAAGTCGAGTTCCAAGTCGAGTTCCAAGTCGAGTTCCAAGTCGAGTTCCAAGTCGAGTTCCAAGTCGAGTTCCAAGTCGAGTTCCAAGTCGAGTTCCAAGTCGAGTTCCAAGTCGAGTTCCAAGTCGAGTTCCAAGTCGAGTTCCAAGTCGAGTTCCAAGTCGAGTTCCAAGTCGAGTTCCAAGCTCTAAAGAAGATCCATGTCTGTGTTACGTCCATTGAGAGTCCATTGGAAAAGAGATCCATTGACATACCTGACTGTTACTCCCACTTCAGTGACGTTTTCTGTCCAAAGAAGGCCTCCAAGCTGCCTCCCCATTGGCCATGGGACTGCGCCATCAATCTTATTCCAGGTGAGCCAATGTCCAGGGGAAAAATCTATTCCTTGTCCATCCCGGAGGAGAAGGCCATGGAGGAATACATCACTGAGGCGCTATCACAAGGCTAAATCCGCCCGTCTACTTCCTCTGCTGCATCCAGTTTTTTCTTCATTGCCAAGAAGGATGGAGGCTTGCGGCCTTGCATTGATTACAGAGCACTTAACAAAATAACAGTCAAGTTCAGATATCCACTTCCTCTCATCACGTCTGTGCTGGAACATCTCCGCGACCTGAAAGCAATGAAATGCAATTTCCATCAGCCCTCAGTGCAGTTTTTGGGGTATAACATCGATCACAGTGGCATCCGCATGGACGAGAGGAAGGTATCCGCTATAAAGGATTAGCCCCTTCCCACCACTGTCAAAGAACTGCAGAGATTCCTTGAATTCGCCAACTTCTATCGGAGATTCATCAATCAAGAGTTACAGTACAATCACTTCTCCACTCACCAACCAACTCCGTGGTAAGCCCAAGTCTCTGTCCTGGCATCCAGCAGCAAAGAAAGCCTTCGAGGACCTCAAGACCGCCTTTACAACAGCTCCCCTCCTTGTCCATCCTGATCCAGAACTTTCCTTCATGGTCGAGGTCGATGCGTCCACCACAGGAGTGGGAGCGGTCCTGTCCCAGCAACAGGGGAAACCAAGTAGACTCCATCCACGCACCTTGTTCTCCCGCAAACTCAACACGGTGGAGGTGAATTATGACATCAGCAACAGGGATCTACTCGCCATCAAGCTTGCCCTGGAGGAGTGGAGGCATTGGCTCGAAGGAGCACGACATCCCTTTCTGGTGTTAACCGATCATAAAAAACTGGAGTACCTGCGTGAGGCTAAAGGATTGAATCCATGTCAAGCAAGATGGGCATTGTTCTTTACATGTTTCAACTTCACCATATCCTATCATCCTGGTTCCAAGAATGTCAAAGCCGATGCTCTATCACGTATCCACAGTCCAGAGGAAGGACCTGATGATCCTGAGTCCATTCTTCCAGAAAGCCTCATTGTCAGCCCCATAACCTGGTCCGAAGAAATGCTACCCGAGTCCAATGCCTCCACCAACACTCCGACGGGTTCCCCCCCAGGTTTGCAATACATTCCACGGACACAACGTATTCCACTAATCCACTCCTCCCATGCATCGATGGCCACTGGCCACCCAGGGGTCAATGAAACACTCTCGCTGCTTAAACAGTGCTTCTGGTGGCCCAACATGGCAGCGGATGTCAGGAGGTATTTTAAGGGGTGCAGGGAATGTGCCATGTCCACGAGTCCCCGTCATCTTCCCTCCGGAAAGCTACAACCTCTGCCCGTTCCAACTCGCCCGTGGTCACATCTAGGAGTAGATTTCGTCACAGATCTCTCGACTTCAGATGGGCATACCTGCATAATGGTTGTAGTGGACAGATTTTCCATCATGCCGATTGATTCCACTCCCAGGACTTCCTACACCTCTGGCCACAGCTGAACTCCTCTTTATGTGAACACATTACCATGAACACATTACCATGTGTTCAGATATTTCAGATTACCTGCAGATATTGTGTCTGACCGAGGTCCACAATTCACTTCACACGTCTGGAAAGCATTCTTCAAGCTCCTAGATGTGACCATCAGCCTCTCGTCCAGATACTATCCTCAGACGAACGGGCAGACGGAGGGGAAGATACAGGAGATTGGCTGTTTCCTGCGTACCTTCTGTCATGGCCACCAGGACTCCTGGAACCAGTTCCTGGGCTGGGCCGAGAATGCCCAGAACTCCCTCCGTCAACCCTCCACTGGTCTCACCCCTTTCCAGTGCATGCTCGGCTATCAGCCCCCACTGTTCCCCTGGGATGGGGAACCATCAGATGCCACGGCAGTGGATTACTAGTTCCGGTAGGGCGAGAGGGTCTGGGACTTAGCACACCTCCAACTCCAGCGAGCCCTCAGGAGACGCAGGTTAACAGCGGATCTTCGCCGTTCTCAAGCACCTGTATATCAGCCTGGAGATAAGGTCTGATTATACAGACATCCGGATGCGACTTCCCTGCAAAAAGCTGAGTCCCAGATTCATTGGCCCCTACACCATCCTCAGGCAAATCAATCCAGTCACTTACCAGTTACAACTTTCTTCCTGAAATCAGAATTCACCCCACATTCCATGTGTCCCTGCTTACCATCCGTCTGCTCTTTCCTGTGTCTCAGTGTTGCTTCTGCTCCACGTCTCTCTCGGTCCTCATCAAATCTGGTGTGAAGATCAAGTCAAGTATCACTGTCCTGATATCTGTGCTGTCTGGAATCCTCGTCTGCTTCATGTCTCTCAGCCTTCATCGAACCTGGTGTGAAGATCTAGTCAAGTATCACTGTCTTGATATATATTCTGTCTGGAAACTTAGTCTGCTTTCACTCACCTGCACTCTGCTCTGGTTGTCTCAAACATCGTAAACTGTACCTGTGTCTCCGACCTCCTCTGTATGTAACACGCATAGCTTAAGTAATTTAAAAACAATTACAACCAACCACACACAGACACACTGTGGCTAATAAACCTTCATGGGCAATAAACACATTGAAAGTCCTCTTATAGTGTGATCAATTTGTCATATGACATGGTCAATGACATGGTCACCTTATTAAATCATATGGTATCAAGAGAGAGGAAGTAAAGAATAAAACATATTCATACCAACACAATGTACCAATGTATCATCTCAAAATATAATACTCCCATGTAGAAACACCCACATGGACACTCAAACCAGTGAACAACAAATGAAGTATTGCAATTAATAAATCATTTTACATTAAATTTGCAGCCAGATGTTACATATAAAACATATTTGTCTTAACCATATTATCACAATGATTGCAATTACCACATCTGTAATTTCCTGCCTTAGGACACAGCCATGTATTTGATTTAATAGAAAGAAGATGACTACTCACCACTTTGTTTGTTTTCATTTCTTAGTGTGAGTTTGTAGTTAAAGACCAAGACAATTTTCCAAATTAAATTTTAATAAATTGTTTAATAAAGAAAAACGCATGTTGCTGGTTACATGTTTACTGGTATACAGTAAAATCCTCAGTGTTAAACAAATACTGTTGAGTTTTCATATGGTCCCAATCTATAGAGAGTAAAAGTAAAACTAAAGCAATGTTGCAGTAAGTGATATAAAGTAGATTCAATCTACAAGTGACGATTGAGCATTAGTGATAATAAAACAAGCAGAATCACTAAAGATAAGAGGAACAACAAGAACAGAAAAAAGAGATGAGCAGAAGCACAACAACTATAACTGACTTACAGCCTCACAGCCTTAGATGAAATCAACTGCACATAAAATCAGTATCTCACCAGAGATGATTAAACAACTCCAAAAACAGTATTACCATATTCACTTATTTCTTAAATATGGCACATAGCACAAAGGTTGTTGAAGTCTGTTTGAATTATTATGGTGATTAGTGTTCCCTTTAGTTGGGCACTTGGCCATTGACTTTGGTTGAATTAATTATCTTTCAGCAGTTGTTGAAAGTGCATGCTGAAAGTGCATGCTCCTGACTGCACTGCACTGCACTACCTTCGTTTTAAGGCATGTCCGAAACGAATGCTTGCTTCACTTCCTGTCTGCCGAGATACCTTCATCTGATGGATTTTTAAAGGCAGAAAAAGACGTTTTTAAAAAGACAGAAAAGATGTATCCTTTGCTGCTTTTGATAATCCACAATCCTGTGCAATTCATTCTGTTACAGCTGAGCTAAAAAAATAAAGATGGCATCTGAAATTTGCGGTTGGTGGTCATTTTGTATGTAAATTTACATTTTTAACCAACTTTTTCCACTTTTGATGTAATTTCGAACAACAAATAAGTAAGTAGTAATTAAATTCACTTAGTCATCACCAAAGCGCTCTCTATTTTGTTGTAGATCATTAAAACGTTACGCTGTTACAGAGGCCTGTCCGAAATCTGTTTTTTGAGGTACTTTCGTGCATAAACACTACCTGCAAAATCCTTGCCTGATAGGGCAGCAAGGCAACAAGTCACCTGCCTAAGCTTTCAGATGCAGCAGCTGATTCTATCTTGTCATTCAGAGTGTTTCTTGGGAGTGGGGAGGCGTTAAAGAGTGTAAACCAACACAAACCCTTCACACCCACCTCCTTCTGATCACTGGATGAATCTGATCGCTACAAACAATAATGCTATCTATCAGAATGAGATAACACAAAGGTTAAGGTTAGGGAGTAGTGTTTGTTTCAGCATTTAATTGCAATCAGCACTCACTAACATGACCAATAAATCCAGGAAGATGTCTGCTCTTAAATCAAGCTTTTCATACAAATGTACTTTAACTGCAGCTATTTTGCATCTCCTACAGTTATTGACTGTAATGAACATGGGACAAGAACTCATAGGACATCAGTGTAAATATTACAGTAATATTGTTGCAGTTTTTTATTTTGTTCCTTGGCCGACTGTTGTACATTCATTGTAATGGACTATATTTAACGCTCTTTCATTATTTCATGTCCACATGTTTATTTATTCTGTGAATAAGTGGGAAATGTACAGTATTTCTTGCTATGAGTGATTTTATTGAAAATCTATTAGTTATTAGGGGCTTTAATTTTATTACTATTATTATTTACAATAAATGAAATCGATCATCTTTTGATCATTTGTCTCTCCTTCAAAGTTTTTTTTTTTTTGTGCTGTTTTGGGGACTGATTTGGTAAAGCTACAAAACTACAAAACGTCCTCTCTGTATGAATCTAACAGATGTATAATTCAGCAGAAATGAAAAATAGACAGCTGGCATAACTTTTATATATGTTTTAATGTCAAATGTGGGTAAGTAGATTTTAAACTGCTGTTTTAAACTGCTGCTGTATTTAATTTATGTTTTGTCTAGTAATAAATGGTCTTTGTACAAGTTTATTGTTAATTTTGTATTGATTACCAATATGAAGTCAATATATTTTTGTTGTTGTATTTATCACATACTGACGTTATAATTACAAGCCTATGGGTATTAGGAAAAATATATGTCTTTGTGTACTTCAAGCATAACTGGTGACTACTTCATTGTGCTGTACTTAAAATTAACTGGCACTGTTATTGGCTGGCATGTCTGAAGCAAAATTTAAAGTATTACTTCAAGTATTGTTTATATCTGAGCAAAGGGCAGAGAGTGTTAAATATGCTCTCCTCAACTATACTAATTGTCAAAATTGGGCAAGAGTTATGTAAACTTCATTTTAATCAACTTTTGAGGTCCCTGTAGGACATCTGTCTACTATTCCTCAGCATGAAAAGATAGCAAAAATATTAGCAAAATGAAATGTGCCATTTTTTAACCAAAAGATCCGCCTCATTTGAATACCAAAAGACAAACTGTGTAGCTTCACCTCTTTCATTTTGAACAAACCAGCAGTGAGTGGAAAAGTATGCAGAGCATGAAAAGAATATTAACTCCCAAATTCCTACAGAGCAATTCCATCCATTAAAGGCTGATTCTCTGTTTTGTTTTCATCACCAAAGAGAAAGACTTGAAAGCAACTCATCTCTGCAGGGTTGACTGGCTGTTTCTATTAGTTTTTCCCCAGTGTAGGGAGAGATTAGGTGGCTTGCAACCATACTGTCGAGAACATTTTCATGCTGGGCTAATTCTCAATAAATTCACATAGAAAATTAATCTCCAGTGCCAGCCCACCATAGAAATTGCCTCTCCAAGAGCCCTCTACTGAGCAGAACTAAAATCATATTCATAACTAAAATTGCTGACTCTTTGTTAAAGACCAGAAACACTGTAGGTGCAATATTTTTATTTATTTATTTGGTCCTTGAATCCATGGAGTATGCACACGCATAAAGTAAATAAGCCTTGACACATTATGTGTAAATAATCTTCATGATGTTGTAAAAAGTTAGCTCAAAAAGTAAATATGTATAATTGATAGTTTAGAATTAATTAGAGATAATTAGATCAGCTTTCAGAATTAACTGTAACCAAATTAAAGTTACAGTTGATTAATCTGTTCGCCCACCGAGCAGACAGTACAATCTTCTATTAACTCTAAGGAAAGTTATTCTCCTGGCCAAGAAGGATAATTTTCTTACTCTACATAGTACTTACAATACTCAAATATGTAGCAAGACATTTAAGTTTAACATTTAAGACATTTAAAACATTTAAGTGACTTTGATTTGTGAGTTGCAAACACAGAGACAATCAAGCGTGGATTCATAAAGAATTTAAAAGGCGAAACTAAGGAGAACATACAACAAAACTAAAAACACATACACAGAAAGAAAGAAAGAAAGAAAGAAAGAAAGAAAGAAAGAAAGAAAGAAAGAAAGAAAGAAAGAAAGAAAGAAAGAAAGAAAGAAAGAAAGAAAGAAAGAAAGAAAGAAAAAGGCAGTATTTAACCTCAGTTAACCACAAACTAATGAGAAGCATTAGAAAATCTAAATCACCTTATGGGGTCAAACCTTGGAAACACATCTAAATGGCTGGTATGCGGTTAACTTGCTTTGGCTTTAGGGGGTGCCCAATCCTGTTCCTGGAGATCTACCTACCTGCAAAGTTTAGCTCCAACCCTGATAAAACACACCTGAATCAGTTAATTAAGATCTCCAGGAGCACTTGATAATTACAGACAGGTGTGTTGAGCAAGGCTGGAGCTAAACTTTGCAGGAACAGGATTGGGCACCCCTGATGTAGAGCATGGAGATTCTGGATGAGTTTGTTAGGAGTGAGCTGGAAGCTTTTGTCGAGTCCTTCCGAGGATCGGATGGTCTGTGGGAATTGACAAAGTTGGTTGAAGGTAAAACTGCCAGAAGACCCGACTCAGGTGAGTACCGGTTTCAAGGGGATATGCATCTGTCTCAAAGGAATGAGCTTCAATGTGTTCTGGCTGAAGTCTTTTAAGCCTCTACCTGTCACACCCATTTCTGGTGAACTAACCAATGCTGAGGTGCGACTTTTGAGCGGAAGAATGGTCCTTTGTCTCACTCAACACCTAATTTGCATGTTTATGGTGGTCTGGAGGATTTGTGCAGTATTAACCCAAAGTGTAGTAAAAAGAGTATGATGCAAGTTACAGTATCATACTATATACAGTATTCATTTAGGAAATTAGAAGATGATCATTTTGATACAAGACATGACAGGGTTTGGAAAACATTAAAGCAATGATGTGTTCAGAAATCTTGATATAAGCATTTGGAGTTGCACTAATATAACTACAGAGGTTAATACAACATAAGAACATGTGTACAAAACAGAATATACTATATACATTTTGGGACACTTTGATTGTGGGTTAAATGGAGCCAATGTTCTTTCCTATATTTTGTGAGTTTGTTCTCGTTCATCCGCCTTGTATTCCTTTGACGCTCAAAGAGAGGTCTGAAAACTGTAGGATTTGAGGATACACAAACACAAATGAATCTTCCAGATGATTCGTTCAAACATAATTCCATACAAAACTCATTTCAACACTCCAGATCCCAAATCAACACGTAGGACCCAAAATCAGAGAATCTTTCATTTCAGTCTACAAAACTACTTTATGTCCATGCATGCTTCCTAGCTAAGGAAGAACATTGTCAACTTGGGGCAATAAACCCAAGACTAATGGTCAAAAAGACAACACATTTTGGCTCACAGCTCGATCCCCACCAAGATAACGGCAGAGGATGTTTGATCCCTGAAACATAAATACAAAACAGGCCTTCTTCTTTTGAGTGACCTCTGAGTGACACAGAATTGAAATTCACAGGAAAAACCCAGAGTTTTTTTTTTTTTTATATATATATATATATATATATATATATATATATATATATATATATATATATATATATATATATATATATATATATATATATATATATATATATATATAAACTGCATAAAATCGTCCAAAACAATTCTACACGGACTTGTAATTAAACATAGTTCAATTGAATGGTTGATTGAAAGTGTTCCTTGTTTGCTATATGTGTAAATCTCTGTTCACAACTTAGTCAACTTATATCATATTATTTTTAAAGAAATCATGTCTAAACTATGCTTTCTGTACTCTCTGCTGAGAGCAGAACAGTTAAGAGACCACAGCTAACATATAATTTAAGATTAGAGGTGGAGAAAAGCCAGCTCTGAAACAAAGATGATACCTAATTGATCAGAACTCCCAAAAGAAGTTGGATGAACACCTCAGTTTAAAAAAAAAAAAAATCAGTACACGAACAGACAAGAAGACAATTCAGAAAAAGAAGACAGAGCAGATGACAAGACAATGACAAGAAGATAGAGGGAGATCAAGATCAGATGAAAATGGGTTAACAGCTTCATTCATGCCATCCAACTACTCTCATCTCACTTACTTTCCTTTCTTTTACTTAGTTTCCTTTCTTTCCATTCCGTGTTCTAAGTTGAGTTTTGCCGCAAAGTTTAATCAACGACTCTACAGTCTTTGCCCGCCTCAAAACTTCAAACTTCAGCCATGAGGGAGACTCCATCCTCTGCCAGCACACCAGAATGGCTTCCCATGACATCAATCTGGACATGAAAATACCTGCAGCAAATCAAAAGAACCTGGGAAACACCCTTCTCCAAGCCAAAGAAGCTGACAAGGGAATCCCCATTTAAAGACACAAACGACAAACGAAAGTACCTCCAGAATCTAGCTGAACTGGTGCATTGATATAAAGTCTAATAACCCCGCCTAGGAAGCGACAGAAGGTTTAAATTAATGATTGCAGATCAGGTCTTATGAAGTGCATTTTCATCATTTTACTCTCTTAAACTTATTCTTTCCTCACTTCCTTTCTTTCTGCAACTGGTGTGAATGTGTGTGTTTGTGTTAGATATTAGTTTATGTGTTTATGTCATTTATATTTTTTACGGAAGAGAATTAGGGCCAAGCAATAATAAAAAAATAAAACCATCTCGAGATTAAAGTTGTTAAATTGAGAAAAAAGTCAAAATAAAATGTTGAGAATAAACTCAACATTTAATTAAATTACGAGAAAAAAATTGTTACATTTCGAAAAAAATGTCGAGATAAAATGTTGAGAATAAAGTCATTAAATTACGAGAAAAAACTCGTTAAATTTCGAGAAAAAAGTCGATAAAATGTTGAGAATAAAGTAATTAAATTACGAGAAAAAAGTCGTTGAATTACAAGAACAAATTCGTTAAATTATGAGAAAAATGTCAATAAATTTTGAGAAAAAAGTCGAGATAAAATTCTGAGAATAAACTCTTTAAATTTAGAGAACAAATTCGTTAAATTACGAATTTGTTCTCATAATTTATCAACTTTTTTCTCGCAATTTAATGAATTTATTCTCATAATTTAATGAGTTTATTCTCAACATTTTATCTCGACTTTTTTCTCGAAATTTAGCAAGTTTTTTTCTCGTAATTTAACAAGTTTATTCTCAACATTTTATCTCTACTTTGTTCTCGAAATTTAACAACTTTAATCTCGAGATGGTTATATTTTTTTATTATTGCTTGGCCCTAATCCTCTTCCGTAATTTTTAAAGAGAATTTGTGCTTACGAATTTAATGTCTTAAACTGCCGATCTATATATTCATATCCACTACAGAGCTGATAGTTACGGCCCGTTTAACTGAGCGCTGGAGGATTCATTTGCTCGGTCGTAAAGTAAAGTGACTCTTTTAAAAATACCTATAAATTAATTAATAATTCCCTTTGAGCTAAATTGACCTGCGTCCTGGCTAGCATCATCTATGATAGCAAAAGGTTATAGCGGCCTTCGATGGACTGTTGGTTTTCAGACTTTTTGGAGTGCTTAATTTTTGGAGTCAAATTCTGCCTTGCTTTAGTAGGAAATACAGCATTCTTTTGGTCATGTTAGTGCTGACTTGTATTGTTTAGTGAGAGTGAGTTTCTTTCAGTTTCCAATGAAGGACCATGCGCGCTGTAGCAGGCTGTGACTAAAGGCTGAAAAGAATCGTAAATACAGAGAGAACGCTGCAACAGGAAATCTGAAAGACCTCTGTGTTTGTAGTCAACATTTCAAACTGGATGACAACGAACAGTGTTTTAGGCCAAATGGAGCGGAACAACTGAAAGAAACTGCTGTTCTGGCAGTTCAACCTAACACCTGAAGCAAAACGCCATAGTGTACAGGTAAGAAAGCTATTGCCATATAGTGTTTCCTTTTTACCATAATGCTGTTTAAAAAGTAGGCATAGTATGATACAATTTTTCAGTGGTAAACACACCCTTACAATAACTGTTCTGTAAATAATCCTCTGTCGATCCGACTGTCCATGGGTGGGGATACAAAAATACGGAAGTATAATCTGTAGTTTTCACAAAATCCCTGTGCTGTGTCCAAATTCCGATTCATGGGAGATTTCGAACACACCTGTCTAAAGTCTGCAGGATGATGCATTTTGTGTCATCCATTGAACTTTTGCTGACAAATAAACATAAATTTCTCAGTCCAGGTAACACAGAGAACGATTAAACATTGTTTATTTACATATAGGCCTACTAACGCCATTTTAACAATACAAAACAGGTTGAAAATTGACAAAGTTACACTAAATATCCAAAGATTAAAAACACTAATAGTGGAAGTAAATATGTGACCCTGGACCACAAACCAGTCATAAGGGTCCATTTTTTGAAACTGAGATTTATACATCAATAAATAAGCTTTCCATTGATGTATGGTTTGTTAGGATAGGGCTAAAACTGTTTGATAGGATAAAACTATTTGAAAATTTGGAATCTGAGGGTGCAAAAAAATCTAAATATTTAGAAAATCGCTTTTAAAGTTATGAGGTCCTTAGCAACGCATATCCACTTACAAAAAAAAAAAAAAAAAAAAAAAAAAAATATATATATATATATATATATATATATATATATATATATATATATATATATATATATATATATATATATATATATATATATTTTTTTTTTTTTTTTAAGTAGGAAATTTACAAAATTCTTAGAACATGACCTTTACTTAATATCCTAATGATTTTTGGCATAAAAGAAAAATCGATCATTTTGACCCATACAATGTATTGTTGGCCATTGCTACAAATATACCTGTGTGGCTTATGACTGGTTTTGTGGTCCAGGGTCACAAATGTGTTCTATAAAAAAGAAAAAAAAAAGTTATAACAATTTTAATTATAATAATAATTTTCATTTTAAATTTTAGTTTGCCTTTTTAGCCTTAAAGGTGCCCTAGAATTAAAAATTGAATTTACCTTGGCATAACAAGAGTTCAGTACATGGAAATGACATACAGTGAGTCTCAAACTCCATTGTTTCCTCCTTCTTGTGTAAATCTCAT
Organism: Chanodichthys erythropterus; assembly: GCF_024489055.1. Classification (NCBI taxonomy): domain Eukaryota; kingdom Metazoa; phylum Chordata; class Actinopteri; order Cypriniformes; family Xenocyprididae; genus Chanodichthys; species Chanodichthys erythropterus. Next base: position 7,946,008 of record NC_090233.1, on the reverse strand, counting down.
TTGTTTAAAAGACCTCCGAAGAACAGGCGAATCTCAACATAACACGACTGTTAAGTAACAGTCGGGATCATTAATATGTATGACCCCAATATTTGCATATGCCAGCTCATGTTCAAGGCATTACACAAGGGCAGGACGTCTGGATGTGCACAGCTGAATCATCAGACTAGGTAAGCAGGCAAGGACAATAGCGAAAAATGGCAGATGGAGTGATAATAACTGACATGATCCATGATAACATGATATTTTTAGTGATATTTGTAAATTGTCTTTCTAAATGTTTCGTTAGCATGTTGCTAATGTACTGTTAAATGTGGTTAAAGTTACCATTGTTTATTACTGTATTCACGGAGACAAATTGTTAATTTTTTAAATACTTGCAGTCTGTATAATTCATAAACACAACTTCATTCTTTATAAATCTCTCCAACAGTGTGTAATGTTAGCTTTAGCCAAGGAGCACCATCAAACTCATTCAGAATCAAATGTAAACATCCAAATAAATACAATACTTACGTGATTAGACATGTTGCATGATGCTTTCACTTTGTAAAGATGCATTTTGAGGGTTATATTAGCTGTGTGAACTTTGTTTATGCTGTTTAAGGCAGTCGTGAGCTCGGGGGTGGGGAGCACAAGAATTTAAAGGGGCCGCAGCCTGAATCTGCGCATATTTAATTATGCCCCAAAATAGGCAGTTGAAAAAAATTAATTATAAAAAATCTATCTATTTTGAGCTGAAACTTCACAGACACATTCAGGGGATACCTTAGACTTATAATACATCTTTTGAAAACACGTTCTACGGCACCTTTAATATCACTGTTACAGTCCATTTGGGTAGTTCTGACAGTTGATTGGTTAGGACAAATGAACTGTTGAAAAAAATAATATACTAACAATGGTCTATCTGATCCATCCAGTCACTAATTATTGAATTATCACCAATGCTTTAAGTTCCAGGAAGTGCATTATCACAGAGTCTGTGGCTACGGTTATCATTAAATGATTTGATTTGAAGTCTTGTACTTAAGCAACTGAGATGCCAGACAGGTAATGTCTTCCCTGCTGTCCTCTGAGACTCGCAGCAGACTGGAACAAAACCATTCAATCTGTAGCCTCTCATATTACCAAAACCAATTACTGTAATCAGGTCCATGTTGTGATGCATTTAAAATGACTTTTGACAATAGATTATGTTGAAAGTAGTGCAGAGGATGTCTCTGTACCTTAAAGAGACACTGCATCAGTCTACGTAGCTACTTAATTAAATATAGGCAAGTTTATTTTTATTGTCAGTTATTGAATTGGCTGTTTAAAGTAACTTTTTTTTTTAAAAGTACAATATTTATTTCCTTTATTTATTTATTTTCTTTACAAGGACATTTTTTCTAACCATATAAAACAGTTTATTTATGTGAAATACTTCAAATGACTCAAATCAAACTGAATTGTAAAAAATGTATTATATTTAAAATCAATTCAACTACAAATACAAACGTAGCTGTAAATAATGCACAAGATAATACAATTTATCTTCTGCTATAATACATTTTACCAAATGTTATATTATTCTTACTGTCTACCATCACAGCAGATTTTATAATCGCTGTTTAAAGTTTTGGATTTATTGGGAGTGTTTTCTTCACATTCAGTGTTTTCAGGGCTGATCATATTTCATTGTCATATTTCATATTACCAACAAACATTCAACAGCACTTCCAAGATAGTGAATATAGCTATCTGACAGCCACAGTATGATGCCTGCAGTGGCACTAACCCAAGAAATAGAGAAGTCTACTACTGAATATCACGTAATATATTAAATTATTAAAGAGAGAAAGAAGGAAATTACTACAGGGGCATATTCAGTTTATCAAGCCCTAATTCATTTCTGATCTAGCTTGGTGTATGACTCTGACCTCTTGATGACATAGGTGGACTTTATATTGTAGTCCACCTAAATAATACAATTAAGTGCTCATAAAAATATAATAAATCTATAATATAGAAAATCCTTACCAATAGATTTATAACTGGAGCATCTGGAGAATAGAGTAATAATTCAAGGCATTTTTTTTTTTTTTTTTTTTTTTTTTTTTTTTTGTGATCGGTTTAAAGGGTTAGTTCACCCAAAAATGAAAATTATGTCATTAATGACTCGCCCTCATGTTGTTCCAAACCTGTAAGACCTTCGTTCATCTTCGGAACACAGTTTAAGATATTTTAGATTTAGTCCGAGAGCTTCCTGTCCCTCCATTGAAAATGTATGTACGGTATACTGTCCATGTCCAGAAAGGTAATAAAAACATCATCAAAGTAGTCCATGTGACATCAGTGGGTTAGTTAGAAGATTTTGAAGCATCGAAAATACATTTTGGTCCAAAAATAACAAAAACTACGACTTTATTCAGCATTGTATTCTCTTCCGTGTCTGTTGTCAATCTGCGTTCACGACTCCGCTTCTTCTTCTTCTTTCCTGTTTTACGGCGGTTGGCATCCAGCTTATTGGTGCATTACTGCCCCCTTCTGCTCCGGAGTGTGGTTCACGACTCCGCAGTGACGCTGCTGACGTGTTATCTGGTGCGCCAGAGCTTCGTTTACAGTCTGAGGGAGACACACGCTGTATTCAAGCTATTCTACATTGTTTGTATTTTGGTATTGCTATATTTTTTAAAATGGTGTGTAAGTGTGCATGTCGTGGATGTCCTAATCACCAAAAACAACCACGGCGACGTGAAAGTGCATTACCAACGCCGACAGATGAAAGGATTCAATGGAATCAATTCAATGGAAAGGATTTTGGAAGAGAATACAATGCTGAATAAAATCGTAGTTTTTGTTATTTTTGAGCCAAAATGTATTTTCGATGCTTCAAAAAATTCTAACTAACCCACTGATGTCACATGGACTACTTTGATGATGTTTTTATTACCTTTCTGGATATGGACAGTATACCGTACATACATTTTCAATGGAGGGACAGGAAGCTCTCGGACTAAATCTAAAATTCCTTAAACTGTGTTCCGAAGATGAAGATCTTACAGGTTTGGAACGACATGAGGGTGAGTCATTAATGACATAATTTTCATTTTTGGGTGAACTAACCCCTTAAAGGGCTTTTTAAAACTGTCAGTATGCATTTTCATTATCTTATCAATGTTGTATATTGGATCATTTTGTGTAATTAAATGGTCTGATTACTTATACCAAATAATTCTTGATTTTGAAACATTACAAGCAGCAAGGAGGATAATCACATCATAAAAATTGCTTTGTTAGGTTGTAATTGTTCATATTTATTGTTCAAAGGTATGTCACTTGTAGCTTAAAGGGTTAGTTTAAGCTAAAAGTCACATGAACCACTGAAATTTTGAAAGGTTTTGAAATACTTATGACATAACCAAGCCTCGTTTACAGAAATCCTGTCACTTTGGCAGTTTGATACAAGCTCCGAACCACTGATTCGAAACAAAAGATTCGTAAAGCTTCGAAGCTTCGTGAAGCAATGTTTTGAAATCGCCCATCACTAGATATTGTTGAATAAAGTCGTTGTTTTGTTTTTTTGGCACACAAAAAGTATTCTCTTCACTTCATAACAATAAGGTTGAACCACTGCAGTCACATGAACTTTTAAATATGTCTTTAGTAGCTTTCTGGGCATTTGAAAGTGAGGGTGAGTAATTAAAGGTACAATTTGTAAAATTTTTGCAGTAAAATATCCAAAAACCACTAGGCTAGTGTTATATATTTTGTCCAGCTGATTACTAACAATATCTCTAATGTTTTCAACTACTTGTAAATCATGAGAAAATTCCCATTCTAAACCGTGACACGGGGCAGTGCAGTCACCTGTCAATGACGTCAGTTACCCTTTGTTACCGCCTTTACTGACGTAGAAACCACATGACAACAGTGCCGTGGACAAATGCGGAAGTAGAGTCTAGCGTCCAGCAAACCACTAGCTTGCTTCAAGCAGTTCCTTATTTACTTCTTGCACGTTTTATGGTGGATTGTGTTAATTATTTATGGAACATAATTACTGTTTACCATCTGCCGCTGGTTCTGTCGACAAGGACAGCTCCCGTAAACTCATGACCGGAAAAACGGAAGCGGCGCCGGCGACTGTGTCATAATAAAAGTCCCGCTGCTCGTGAGGCGTGTGTTGATCATCAATCGCTCCAGCTCCTCGTTCAGCTCCCACAACACTCGGTCCTGCTCTGCTTCATACTACAGTAACGTTAATAATCGCATCCAAGAACATGAGTTCTTCCAGACTCCAATCCCTATTCTTTTGCACCGTCCATTGAGATGGAGACCACATGTCCCAAGTTTCCACTCTAAAACTTTACGTCATCAAACTACGCCTTTGTTTTGAATAGGCTTCTAGCGACCTCTAGCGGAAAAAAATATCACAAATCGTACCTTTAATGACAGAATTTTCATTTTTGGGTGAACTAACCCTTTCAGAACCCAATAGAATTGCCCTTTCATTCAGATTCCTTTTCAATTTCATATTGAATTTGTACGATGTAATACATACAGAAATGTACTTTTTTTTTTTTTTTTAGAAAAAGCAAGCATGAAGGTCCACACCAGCTCCATCCCAAAACCTGTCTATAGCAGATCATACAGAAACGCATGAATGGTACAACATATAAAATATTCTGAATTTCCATGGGAGTGTTTAGGAAATCTGTCTATCTCTTTGTCAGCAAGGCCTTCAAAACTTGTTCAAAATTTTATCGAAACTTTCTCTTGTTCTTGACTTTGACCACCTTTGTTTTAACCATCTAAAAGTAAGAGCACAACTATCTTGCGCTCTTCATGCCCACAGCACGGGTGTTGCAAGATGAGTTACACGCTGAAGATGAATGCATCCCTATGATCAACAAAAACCGCTATGTTTCCAAAATAGGCTCATTGGAAAATCTGTGCCTCTACCTACATTTTGCAAAACTCCAAAATGTACACATACATCCAATTCACTACAGTTTCCAGTTGAAATTAACACTAGTGGCTGCAAAACACCAGCAACTTTATTATTGTTCTCAAAATGAGAAAACAAAAACATTATTTATGCATCATTCATGAAACATTTCTTCTCAAATGTTTTAGTCGGATGTTCATCTAACATTTTCTAAATGTTACTACTTACTGGGTTGAAACATGATAGAGCATTAACCTCCTAGCCCCACTCACCGGACATTTCATATCACCATCTCTACTGCGATACGTACATCAACCAAAGTATTAAAACATTGCCAGATTCACATCTGTTTCGGATAAAACTGAACATGCTTTTAGCACCACTCACTGGACATTTCACTTTAAAAGTGTCGCAAAACGTGCCAGAAGCAACATAAAATCCATTTGCACAAATGAGCCTGGGTTTGATGTTTCACTTTACAAGCACCACTATTGGTCTAATGACTGAGGATATGAGAAGACCTTTTTGCAGGAACCATTTGCAAGGAAGTGGAACTGTATTAAAGTGATGAGAGAGCAATTCCCCTAAAATCTCCATATCTGACATTGAGAAGTTGAAATGAGGGATGAAGCTCACTCCAAAAGAGAAACCTACCCTGGGGGTGCGCTCATTAATTAAATTATATAATTACGAGGTGGTGACCCTGGCGATTGGCTCTCAACACAAAAGATGGCTCGTCTCCTTCTCTGCAAATGGGCTGTGCTCTGTCATTCTTAGCGACAGTAAGCAATCTCTTGATAGTGAGGAAAAGACAGGAGCCAGTGGAGCAATGTATAAATGATGGATCAAGATGGCTGATGTCCTTGAGCCTAAGCTGGTCTTGGAGAAAATGTGGGATGTTGGTAGGAATCACACTTGCACACTGATCTGAGCTCACTTTGGCAGGACCTCTTATAAAAGCCGGAACTTTAGGGATTGACTTGGAGGAACATGATCCCACATCAGTGGAATAAAGCTTGCCTGAAGAACAAGCTGTTGTGGTTGCAGGAAGCTGACAGTCTCTTCTCTTGCCAAGAATGAAGGGTAATGAGTGGGCAGGAAACATCTGGGAGAAAGGCAGCAGTCGGGTAAGCCATTGGCTAGGATAAATAAATCATTAGTAGTACCACAGCATTGTTTTCCCATCTCTGAAAGCAGCATTGTCTGAGTGAAAAAATTAGGAGAAATGTGGTGTGCTAAAAGAATACTTAGTCATCATTTACACACCCTCATGTTATTCAAAAACTGATTGACTTACTTTCTTCAATGGAAAACAAAATTATCAGAATGTTCACGTGGCTTAAATCCAAACTACGATAACATACATACATGCAGTCATCAGGCTGTCAAGCTCCAAAAAGGACAAAAAGCACCATAAAAGCAGGATATAGGCCAACAACTCATGCTGTCTTGTAAAGCCATATGATGACTTTGTGTGAGGAACAGTTTTAAAATATGGGCAGACTGTAAACTTTGGACTATCGCCATCTGTCTTTGAAACAAATTTTGTTAAAAATTAAATGCTTTATTTCTTTATAGATCAGGGGGCCTGTTACAGAAAGATCTGAGCTTTAGAATCCTATCTTATCAGTTTGGAAACCATGGCAATTTCAGTTAGGACCTCAGAATGACATTTCTTAAGTGCATAATCTTATCTTAACTATGGATAGGAAACGGGTATTACAGAAGCATCCTATCTCGACAAAAAATCCTAAAAGCTGTCTTAACTTTAGGACAACCCCACTAACTTCAAACCTTTATGAAACCCAACGGTAAAAATCACAGTACAAAAGCTTTTTTTTCAAAAATGGCATTACATTTATTAATTATACAAGACAAAGAGCAGTGACGGTTGATGGTGGAGAGACTTTTGGAGGTCCCAAAGGATGTGCTGCAATTAGATTGATAAAATATTGAGCGACGGTAAAAACTTGCAGAATAAAACAGGCTTTAACGTTACCTTATCAAAGGAACTTTCAAACTTTGCCGCACTGAAATTAAAAGCACGCTGTTGTTTCTCCATTTTGATTTTAGGTTTAAGGCCCCGATATACTTCAAATGAAGTTCTTTTTCATTTTTAACTTAGGAGTAAAAACGAGTGACCAGCGATATACTGTAACCGAACATCTGACGACACCCACACTGCTGAGAGTGACAGTTAGATGAATATGTAAATACGTGCTGTGTACTTTCTTCTCAGTAATAAAATAAACACAACAAAAATGAGAAAACTGCAAGCATTTTTATAGAAAGCATAAGAAAAACGTCTGATCATAACAACATTGGTATGTTAGCACGAGCTATGCAAACTCCAGTCACGCTTATTTGTATAGCACTTTATTCAATAGATTGCTTTAAGGCAATCAGCTTTACAGTATCAAACATGAAAAACAGTGTTAGTGCCTCATTTCATCAGAAGCACAACTTCATTTTGTACTATAAAGCAGCTATCCAGTGTGTTCATTCTTTTACCCGCAGAGATCTTACCTCAGCAAACTCTAAAGACGAAATGAGTCAGAGAAGGGTTCCACGTGAATGAAGGCGGAGCCTCGGCGCACAACTCCTGTTACGTTATCGTCACGGACCAATGGTAGTACGCAGGTGTTTTGCAGCTGATTTGAACTTTTCCTGAAAGTTTGCTTTGGCAAGCCATTTCGAACATCCAGAAAGGACACAAAACGAACTTCATTTTGGCCTGATTTTGATTGAAATTACGTCACATCAGTTCATTCTTCGATTTTGTCTGAAGTATATCAGGGCCTTTAGGCTACCTCAGAATCAGTTTGCACGTCATTGGTTGCTTGGTAACAGTTGATTACCGAACTCGATGGAGCGGTTTAAGATTTCCTAAATACAGATAAGATGAGATTTTGTAAGATAGGATAAGAATCCTAAATTATGTTAAGATTTGCTTCTGTAATACTAAATTAAGTTATCTTGTCTTAAGTTAAGACCTAAGATAGAATTTTTCTGTAATACGCCCCAGTTCTTTCAGCACTGCTCTTCAGCATTGATCACCAGTAACCATGGTTTTACCAAAAACCATGATGGGTTTAGGTAAACCAATGGTTACTGGTGATCTTGATGCTGCACCAAGAACAATTAATGAAAAGTATTTCAGTTTTAATTTTAGTTAACAATAACAACACTAAGACCCACTAAAAGTAAGAAGAAAGTCTTATACGATGTACATCCAAAACTTATCCCTGACAGCAACATGGTGTCGGCCCAGATCAGGCCCACATCTGATCCGCGTGTAATCCACATGTACCAGATGTACCACATGTACAGTATGTTGCTGTCTGGGATGCCTTCAGAGTAAAAAGTATATTTGCCTCTTTAATAGCCATAGTAGCAAGGACGAATTATATAAAGTTGAAATGTTTTACCGATTTTGGCCTGACCACTCAAAATATAAACCACTATTGTTGGCTTATAACAAAGTGAATTGGGTTAAAACAAGAACACAGTTTTAGAATCTTTTTACCCCCAACAATCTTCATACCTATTAAACAGAAAAACGTATTTTACAGTAAATAAGACCTTACAGTGGAAGGTTTTTTTTGTGGATTAAGGCTATACTGAGGTGTGATTGACTCAATGGGATTGCGTCTTGGATGAGGATGCTAACATTGAAGAGAGTTCAAATGCTAATTTCCAGAAACGTCCTTTGTTTTGTCAGAGAGTGGCCCTCTCTTGGTTCAAACGGCTCAGTGTCATCCTTACAACATGAGCAATGTCAAATGTGTGTGGTTCATTTGATTTTTTTTAACCGATCACACATCAAGTGAGATTTTTGAAGAGATAGTTCACCCCAAAAACAAATTCTGTCATTGTTCCAGATAAACCCAACATTACACCCATTTGACTTTCACTGTATTGATTGAAACATTTTACAAAATATCTTTTTTTGTTCCTTCATTTGGTAGGTTGATCAGTTGTCCTTTAACTGTGATTAATTCCTATTATGCACAGTTCATTACCCAGCTTCCCCATCACAATCCTGCCTTGAACTACTGAACAAATTACATGAATATGTTATAAAAATAATGTTTCAATGACTTTCAAATGTACAAATATGCCGAAAGTCTCTGCATAACTAGGTGTTCTTGAATACCTCAGCCTGAGGATATTGTACCTTATGTAAGGATTATAAAAATACCTGTTGGGAGAGCAATGCGGTTCAAACAGCAGTATAAGCCTTGACACATTTACGTTAGCAAACCAGAGAAAAGACTAAGACTGACTAAAACCAGAACCTAGTACAGATGCTTTTCATATTCTGATGATTTGATAACACAGAGCAGAGCGGACAGAACATTTGTCTTCGTCTGACAGGATGTTGTAAAGCACCGTATACGCAGAGGCGTTTTTATGATACTGGCATACATCTATGTGCGGAAAGAGCCAAAATCCATCGCTTCAAGGACCCTTTCGAACACACAGAGGAGGGAGGCTGAGCTCAGGCCCCGGGCCAGACGTTAGAGAGTCTCATGATTAAAGAGCTGGACTTCCTGGCACTACTGCATGTGACCTTGGCAATGTCACTCCAGCCATTTGTGCTCTTTCATACTCAAGAGCTCTGCACTCATCCAAACCTCATTCGCTCTGCAGCTGGGGTCCATTTCCTCATAATTGTTCTCTGAACTGAACTCTTGATCCATCTGTGTGTTTGCTCGCAATTATTAACGCACTGTTGATTGTTTTATTTTGGAGTTTTGCAGCGGTCAAGACAGATGACCAAACACTGGCCGAAAATGCTGTAAATCTTCTCCGGGTCGCACTTGTGTTGGCCGAGCACATAGGAGCGAAGCCAGGCAAGCATGAATGAACCCCTGATTGGGTGTCCGCAACTGAAGTATCAATGTCAAGTTGCTCTGGAGTGCGAGAAACCACTAAACAAGACGAAGCAAAGTCCTCCTCCGCTTTGCTCTTGACTGTACAAGTGTACTCACGTACTCGTCTCCAGCACCCAGAGGAACGCACCTTATATGCCGCCCAACACAAAGAAAAGGTCTCATCCACTTACTGCCCACACTTTGACTGTATTACACACATCATGTATATGTGAAACTGCAATACACCAGGCTACTCTCCAGTATTAAAAAGTTCAGGCGAGCTGAAGTGTCAAGATCAAGAGGTCTAAAAGCGTTTGATGAAGTGGAAGAGGCAGTAAATTCAATGAAAGCCCACAGGCCGATAGGGGATGCTTTGAGAAAACAGCTCTGGTTCTCAGAATGCAAAGACATGCTTTAGCAGCCGCATGGATGAGGCTTACAATGAGCTTAATCTATCCTGACAATCATTGTTGGATAAAATAGTAGCCTATATGTCTGCACTGAATGTTTTCCATGCTAACAAGAATAGGCCCTTCAAATGCACAGGGTCTAAACAGCTCAGATGCAACACACTTTCAGAAGGAAACATTACTATTTTTATCCCGCACCACCAAACCACATCGCTCTTGTATCTTACTCAAACAGCATTCAGATGTGACATCGGTGGTGGTGGTGTATGCAACAGCTGGCACTTCATTTTTTGGCATTACTAAAAAAGGATCATTGCCTCATAAAATGTCAGTGACATGGTGTTCTGAATCTATTACATTTCTGAAGTAATCATTTACAAAACTAGTAACAACTAGTTTGGCATTTATTTTTAATAGTGTTATTAGAAAAAAGTTTTACAAAATCAATGCTTAATTTGATTAATATCTGATTAACATCTTAATAATATCCAAAAATATTTTGCCATCCAAATAATATGGTGCAACCAACATGCAGAAACATGCAGAAAAAATAAATAAATAAAAAATAAAATAAAACAGGAAATTATATCACACTGTAGAGAGAATTCTTGCAGATCCCAAGTCTGTTATAATATCAGATTATTTGATATTTTTTATGAAAAGGCAAGATTATAGTTCAGGTAATAAAATGTCATGTGGTGTGACTCACAAAAACAAACAAACAAAAAACGTAATGACCTTTGTGAATTATATTTTTAAATAATTATACCTTGCAGAATTGTGTTGTTTTTCTTTTTTGTATGTAGGTCTTTTTTATTTCAGTTATTATTATGTCTTGTGTACTATAGGCTATGTAAACATCTGTTACTTTACATGATATAATTTATTCTGGGCAGTAAACGTGACAGTTACACCACATTTTTATTAGTCATTATAATTTAAACTTTTCTTTTTTGGTAGACTATATTTCGATGGTTCACTTTAGATACTCTACAAGTAACCTTGCAACTAAATGTCAACTAACTCTCATTAAGGCCCTTTCACACCGAACGAGAAACAATAGGTTGCCTTCGGCTAATTCAAATCTGCATGCTTCCCTCATGTATGTATCTCGGAGGTTCTCTATAGAGCTATTCACAGTGGGTGCGAATGTTTTTTTTTTTTTTTCTCGACCTGTGTGTCGATTTTTTTCACGTCGCTCCGTGATGAAACGGGCCGTTCGATTAGATTTGGGCTTTCGATCACATGCCCAGAGCAGCTGCTGTTTCACATATGGGGAGAGTGGTGGCGCTATTTCGAAAACCAGTATAAACAAAAAACAATGAAGAGTATCCTGGAGGACAGAAGAGAGTGGATGCTGAGTTCTTGTTATATTAGTATCTGAGATTAGATTTATTCTCACATGTTCTTTATACAGAATATCATTTCTATTAATTTTCCACTGAATTATATGATCACTGTCCGTTTTCTTCCACGTGTGAGAGTGTTATGATTTTGAAAGTGCGCTAGATAGGCTACCTCCTGCTCTTCTGTATGTAAAAAAATTATATTGTATTTTTCTACAGATGAAATATGAAGGCAAATAGACATATTATGACGATATGTTTTACACATAGTCATAAAAACTTTTATATTCCATCCACTCTTCGTATTTCACACTTTGTTTGTCATACAGTGCTTTGTGCTGCGAGACGAAGTGGATCAACTTGTCAGGCGCTATTCTGGATTTTGTGGTTCAAAATGCTTACTAAGGATGAGAAAAATGCATTTTTTTATGACAGATGAAAGTTTTGGAGGCAGTGTGTAAATGTGATTGATACAATGTGAGGTTGTATTTACTTTTTAACGTGCAAAAATGTCATACTTCATACACGCCGCAATGCGATGCCAGGTGCAACACAAGTGTTTTTTGCTAGTTTCAGCCCAACACAGTTATCATTTTCACAATCTGTGCCACGTTGTTTAAATAGCCCATCTGTTCGCCCATTGGCGTGCTGGTCTGAAAACGAGGTGTGTTCAGGCGCATTGTTGGCGTGTTGCTATTTTGAGGAAACTGAAAACAACTGCGCCACTGACCAACAAAATCCTGTCTAAGTAAATGACTCGTCATGTTGAGGGTGTCTTTACTCCGCCATGTAAATAGTGAATCCGCCATGGTGCAGGTGCACCTGGCTTTTAAAAGGAATGGGAGATGACACTCTGATTGGTTTATTGCACATTACACCCAAAACACACCTATGACTAATTAAGAGAATAGGTACAACCATTTTGGACCATGTGCCTGGAGCGCCGACCATTTTTTCTGTTGTTAAAGGGATAGTTCACCCAAAAATGAAAATGATGTTTATCTGCTTACCCCCAGGGCATCCAAGATGTAGGTGACTTTTTTTCTTCAGTCAAACGCAAATTGTGATTTTTAACTGCAACCGCTGCCGTCTGTCAGTCAAATAATAGCAGTGATTGGGAACTTGAACAATAAGAGTCGACAAAACTTCCATAGACAAATCCAAATTAAACCCTGTGGCTCGTGACGACACATTGATGTCCTAATACACGAAACGATCGGTTTGTGCGAGAAACCGAACAGTATTTATATAATTTTTTACCTCTAATACACCACTATGTCCAACTTCGTTCAGCTTCCGGCTAGTGAGGTCAGATCGCGCTCTGACAACAGAAGTGATGTCTCGTGCTCATTGAAGTATATGGGCGAGACATCACTTCCGTCTTCAGAACGCGTTTTTTGACCTCACTAACAGGATGCTGAACGAAGTTGGACATAGTGGTGTATTAGAGGTAAAAATTATATAAATAATGTTTGGTTTCTCGCACAAACCGATCGTTTCGTGTCTTAGGACATTAATGTGTCGTCACGAGCCGCAGGGTTTAATTTTGATTTGTCTAAGCAAGTTTTATTTACTGTTATAGTTGAAGTTCCCATCTACTGCTATTATTTGACTGACAGACGGCAGCGGTTGCAGTTAAAAATCATAATTTGCGTTCGACTGAAGAAAAAAAGTCACCTACATCTTGGATGCACTGGGGGTAAGCAGATAAACATCAAATTTTCATTTTTGGGTGAACTATCCCTTTAAACTAGCAAAAGTAGATTCTGACATGCATGCCCTAAGTGCACCTGCGCTTCAGACCATGAGCTAAGATCATTAAAATAGGGCCCTCAGTGTGCAAAGACCTTTAGGGTTAGGTGTTAGGGTTAGTAGAATAAGTTGACATGTACTTGTAAAGTTCCTTATAGTCAGCAGCAATGTTCCCTCTAAGCTGAGAAAAGAAAAATTTGCCGCACAGAGGATATCAGACATGAAATCATGTGTGGGGAAATCCGTTTGATTTTAGTTTAAATGAGAAATAATTGCAGTGCTCTGGTCAACTGCTATAGAGTTATTGTCGCTATAGAGTTATGCGGTTTACGGGTTTCATAGAAAGATAACGGTGTGAGCGCGTGTGAGCGTGAGCAGGATTGAGCCAAATCAGTCGCGGTATACTGTCATGTTTGCGGACTAAATAGCTCAATACAAGAGGCAACGCAAAACGAAAAGAAATGTGAAATAAAATGTCATGTTTTAATGAAAAGTGGCGGAAATAACAGATGATGCTAACAACACTCCGAGACATTTACAATCACACTCCCACCACAGGAGCAGCTTGCAAACTCAAAAAACATCAGTGATATACCTCAGTTTAAATAGATTTTTGTTTTTGTAAAAAAAGTTTTACAAAATCAATGCTTAATTTGATTAATATCTGATTAACATCTTAATAATATCCAAAAATATTTTGCCATCCAAATAATATGGTGCAACCAACATGCAGAAACATGCAGAAAAAATAAATAAATAAAAAATAAAATAAAACAGGAAATTATATCACACTGTAGAGAGAATTCTTGCAGATCCCAAGTCTGTTATAATATCAGATTATTTGATATTTTTTATGAAAAGGCAAGATTATAGTTCAGGTAATAAAATGTCATGTGGTGTGACTCACAAAAACAAACAAACAAAAAACGTAATGACCTTTGTGAATTATATTTTTAAATAATTATACCTTGCAGAATTGTGTTGTTTTTCTTTTTTGTATGTAGGTCTTTTTTATTTCAGTTATTATTATGTCTTGTGTACTATAGGCTATGTAAACATCTGTTACTTTACATGATATAATTTATTCTGGGCAGTACACGTGACGGTTACACGACATTTTTATTAGTCATAATTTAAACTTTTCTTTTTTGGTAGACTATATTTCGATGGTTCACTTTAGATACTCTACAAGTAACCTTGCAACTAAATGTCAACTAACTCTCATTAAGGCCCTTTCACACCGAACGAGAAACAATGGGTTGCCTTCGGCTAATTCAAATCTGCATGCTTCCCTCATGTATGTATCTCGGAGGTTCTCTATAGAGCTATTCACAGTGGGCGCAAATGTTTTTTCACTTCCGTCATCACAACGCGTTTTTTGACCTCACTAACAGGAAGCTGAACGAAGTTGGACATAGTGGTGTATTAGAGGTAAAAATTATATAAATAATGTTTGGTTTCTCGCACAAACCGATCGTTTCGTGTCTTAGGACATTAATGTGTCGTCACGAGCCGCAGGGTTTAATTTTGATTTGTCTAAGCAAGTTTTATTTACTGTTATAGTTGAAGTTCCCATCTACTGCTATTATTTGACTGACAGATGGCAGCGGTTGCAGTTAAAAATCATAATTTGCGTTCGACTGAAGAAAAAAAGTCACCTACATCTTGGATGCACTGGGGGTAAGCAGATAAACATCAAATTTTCATTTTTGGGTGAACTATCCCTTTAAACTAGCAAAAGTAGATTCTGACATGCATGCCCTAAGTGCACCTGCGCTTCAGACCATGAGCTAAGATCATTAAAATAGGGCCCTCAGTGTGCAAAGACCTTTAGGGTTAGGTGTTAGGGTTAGTAGAATAAGTTGACATGTACTTGTAAAGTTCCTTATAGTCAGCAGCAATGTTCCCTCTAAGCTGAGAAAAGAAAAATTTGCCGCACAGAGGATATCAGACATGAAATCATGTGTGGGGAAATCCGTTTGATTTTAGTTTAAATGAGAAATAATTGCAGTGCTCTGGTCAACTGCTATAGAGTTATTGTCGCTATAGAGTTAGAACCGGTGAATGCGGTTTACGGGTTTCATAGAAAGATAACGGTGTGAGCGCGTGTGAGCGTGAGCAGGATTGAGCCAAATCAGTCGCGGTATACTGTCATGTTTGCGGACTAAATAGTTCAATACAAGAGGCAACGCAAAACGAAAAGAAATGTGAAATAAAATGTCATGTTTTAATGAAAAGTGGCGGAAATAACAGATGATGCTAACAACACTCCGAGACATTTACAATTACTCCCACCACAGGAGCAGCTTGCAAACTCAAAAAACATCAGTGATATACCTCAGTTTAAATAGATTTTTGTGTGTGGTGGTGCTGTGGGTTTCAGGGATGTTTAGATAACTTAAAAGAGTTTTTCTATTTTTTCTATTTTCTATGAAAACTTTTCTATTAATATTTAGCTATCAGATCTGTTTAAATGCTTCAGTTTGTTTTCATATTATAATATATTAAAACAAATTGAAGCATTTAAACTGATAAAATACTGTATATCAGTTTAAATCCTTCAGGACTCAATTATATTTTATTATATTATAATGTAAGCCTAATAAAAAAAATGATGTCAAGGGGATTGTTTATGGCTCCTTGCCACTAAAAATCTTGAAACCTCCTGGTAGGCTATAGAAAATCTGGGAAATTCATAAGCAATAAACATGTAATTTTGATGTTTAACACTGTTTGTTGCTAATAATTTACTGTACAAAAATGCATTACTAAACCATCAGTGTAACTGCTCATATTATTATTAAGAATAACTGTCCTGCAGGAGATATTTAAATGATTTTTTAAATAGAATTTCTTGGTAAAGACTGGTACAGTTAACACAGCAGAGTAAAAAAATCTCAAGTAACCTAAAATGTGCTTAATTTAGTGACTGAACTCAAAAATATGATTTAAATATATCACTAAGTTACATCAAGGGTCAAATAAAATAGAAATGGCACATTAAAGTTAAAAGTTACAGTTGCCAAAGTTACTTATAGTTAGCAGAATGTCTAAAGTGGACCATCAAAATAAATTGTTGCCAAATTTTCAAAACCATGTGAAATCAACATGAATTCAAAGCACATGGCAATATTAATACTCATGACTGTTTGATTAAATCTGATATTGTGCATTGTGCAGCGATATGTTAGTAAATCATCCTAATGAAGCTGTTGAGAAAAGTGACAGTTGATCTGGCAGCTTTTCAACTTCTTATCTAGAATAACTGTCAAAAAGTGGCTATCTACAAATCAAGTTACTATCCTACAGTTCTATTAAAACTGTGTTGGTGCTGTGCTGTAACACCTCTCTCAGATACTGCTTGAGTCACTCACTTGCTAATTAAGCACTCAAAGTCAGCACATGCTATCTGCCCACTGCAATTACCGTTTCTTGTATCTAGGTTGTGAGGGAAAAATCATTGCTTACACCTGGATAATCTAATTTCTATCCAGTACCTACTCAAGCTTAACCTACCTGAACATCATGCAAAATATTTGAATGTTACCCTATAAAATTTGTCAAAAATGTTTTAGTGTTGGCTATTTGTACTTTGCAAAAAAAAAAATCATTTTAACATCCAGTGGTCATTAAAGCTATTTATGGAAGCTTGTTTATTGAATTCCGCCTATGTCACTACGTCACAGTGCAAGACGAGCATTTGTGGTTAAAAAGTATATAATTTTTTATTTTATTTAGAAAATGACTGATCGTTTCATTAGATAAGACCCTTATTCCTTGGCTGGCATCATGCAGAGCCCTTTAAAAGCTGCAATGAAACTGAAATTTGGACCTTCAACTCATTGTACCCCAGTGAACTCCACTATATGGAAAAAAAACCTGGAATGTTTTCCTCAAAAACCTTCATTTCTTTTTGACTGAAGAAAGAATGACAAACATCTTGAATGACATGGGGCTGAGTAAATTATCAGGAAAGTTGAATTCTGAAGTGAACTAATCCTTTAATGCAAGTCACACCAGTTCATGTATTAACATTTAGTAATTAATAAGGCCATCTTTAGCAACTTTTCAGCAAATCTGATAACAGCAGAACAATAATGCAATTGCAAATAACAATATTACATTTATCCTTCTAAATATATTCAAATGTGTAAAAAACAAGCAATCATGTGACGTCCAGTATAATTAAGTAGATCATTTTAAATACTTTCAAACAGCAGCCCATTAACTGAGAGCTAGTGAGGGGATTGCCATAATAAATAAATAATTAAATAACGTATATCCTGTCAGTGTGACCATGTTAGCTGTATCTATGCAAATTGAGGTCTGAAGTGGTACATGCCGAAGTGACTCAGTGCTTCTCGAATCAACCCAGTTTTAATGCATTTCTGACAGGACGATTTTGAAGGATTTCAGATGAGTGCAGAAAAATGTCATTGAGCCAACAGTCTTTAAAATAATCACAATGGCCAGTTATATATTTAGCTCAGAAGAGATGACATTGAGCTGAGTTCTAAGAAATTACTCTTAAAATAAAGCAATAAACTATGAAAGGATAAACCCCCCTTTTACTATGCTAAAACACTGTAACAGAATGTTAAGCTGCTTATTGCTTTTATAAAATGGAAGCAAAAGCAATATGCTAAAACCAATATTCAAAAATAGTTTTATGATTAAAACAGTAATATTAAATTAAATTAAAGTTAAATATACATTTTATGCATTTATATACATTTTATTTATTTTATACTACATCAAATAAATATGATGATAATGTATTAATATTAATCAAATTAAAGCATTCTTAAACCTATTATGGCATTTTCTTCATTGACATTTGCCAAACTAAAAGTCATTATGACATACAACTGCTTTTCGAAATCATTAGATGCTTATACAGTCTTTTAGAAACATCAAGCTTGAATTGCTGTCAGCAATGCACAAAACCCACATATTTTCACTCAGAAGCAACTCATAAACTCTCATTTCTTCTGGCAAGAGTCAGGCAGCAATGGCATAAGTTATCCATGCATGACTTCTGGGTTATGAGGGGAGAGAGAGAAAGAGAGAGAGAGAAGAGAAGGCTATAGATGAGAGGTTAAAATCCGTGTAATCTCAATCCTGCCGTCAAGACTGCACTGACAGGCATGTGTGAGATGAAAGTTCTGAGTCACACACAAGGTGTAACAGTTCCCCCTCAGCAGTAGATGCAGAACATGGCTACATATGAGGGAGTTTCTCCTTATTAAAGCTGTCATATTGTGCTTCACTGTGTGGGCATGCTTCTCTGACACACAGATACTCAGCAGAGACGCCTCAGGAAACATCAGCTGCATTATGAAAACAAGACAGCTGAGCGCTACCATTTGTCAGATGCTTACTTTTATAGACAATTTGTTGAACAAAATTATTTTTTGTATTATTATAGCCTAGTGCTTTTCCACTCAAAAGTGCTAATTTACTTTGAAAGGTAAAATACTGTAGGCAAGAACAACCTGATCTCATGGGAAACGTATGTTACGATGCACATCCTGATTTTGCCGAGTTAATTTTTTTTGATCCAGGAGCAACATTCGTATCTGAAAATGTAGTCCTATCCCTACCCCTAAACCTACCCATAACTTATCCTTAAAATTAGAGAGAAATGATAGATGACTAACACTGATGTAGAAGAACCCAACCCTGATTGTAAGCCTAAAATTGACAAACTGAAAACGTTTCCCTCAAATCTGATGGTTGATTAGAATGTTGTTTCAGGATCAACAAAGATGTTATATTTGGTAAAATCCGGTTCTGCGTTATGAGGTGGCGATTTCGAATGAATTTACAAAAACATGCAATTATTAGAAAAAAGTAAGCATGAATGTCCACCCCTAACCATACCTATCACTGGGGTTTGTGCAAATCGTACGAAAATGTACAAATACACTGCAAACCTGAATAAGTTGGCAAAACTAAAGGTGCCCTAGAACCAGTTTTTACAAGATGTAATATAAGTCTAAGGTGTTCCCTGAATGTGTCTTTGAAGTTTCAGCTCAAAATACCCCATAGATTTTTTTTAATTCATTTTTTTAACTGCCTATTTTGGGGCATTATTAATTATGCACCGATTCAGGCTGCGGCACCTTGAAATCGCGCTCTCCCTGCCCCCCCGAGCTCTCGACTATAACACAGTGCATTTACAAAGTTCACACAGCTAATATAACCCTCAAAATGGATCTTTACAAGATGTTCGTCATGCATACTGCATGTATGCGTCGGATCATGTGAGTATAGTATTTATTTGGATGTTTACATTTGATTCTGAATGAGTTTGAGGCTGTGCTCCATGGCTAAAGCTAACATTACACACTGTTGTGAAGTTGTGTTTATGAATTATACAGACTGCAAGTGTTTAAAAATGAAAATAGCAATGACTCTCATCTCCGTGAATACAGTAAGAAACGATGGTTACTTTAACCACATTTAACAGTACATTAGCAACATGCTAACGAAACATTTAGAAAGACAATTTACAATATCACTAAAAATATCATGTAATCATGGATCATGTCAGTTATTATTGCTCCATACCTAGTCTGATAATTCAGCTGTGCAGCTCCAGACGTTAATACTGGCTTGTCTAATGCCTTGAACATGAGCTGGCATATGCAAATATTGGGGTCATGCATATTAATGATCCAGACTGTTACGTAACAGTCGGTGTTATGTTGAGATTCGCCTGTTCTTTGGAGGTCTTTTAGACAAATGAGATTTATACAAGGAGGAGGAAACAATGGAGTTTGAGACTCACTGTATGTCATTTCCATGTACTGAACTCTTGTTATTCAGTTATGCCAAGATAAATTACATTTTTGATTCTAGGGCACCTTTAAGAAATTCAAAATTTAAGTAAGCAGTACTGGCAGATTTTTATTTTGTACTCATACATTTTAATTGTTCTTAACTTGAACTGTTTGAGTACACTATTTCATACATTTAACTTAAAATGATCATGAAATCTCAAAATAAACATTTTTATTGGTGGAAACTTAGCTAGTTACAAGTAACAAGCTAATTCAGAAAATGCTAACTTGCTAATTTCCTAACAATAATTGCATCCCAAATGACACACAATACACTATGCACTTTTACACTATGTACTTATGCACTATGTACTCATCCATGTAGTGCGTGAATTGTATAAGGTTATTTTGTCATTTTTTTGTCAACATCGGAGTCTGACAGCCCCTTCCCCTCCACTAAGTAATTAAAGCTGCGACAGTTGAGTACATAAGGTGTCCAACATTCCACAGTTTTTTTCCCTTAATTTTCGTTAATTCCGTTAACCCATCATCCGGGTATTTAACCCCTTAAAGGGATAGTTCACCCAAAAATGAAAATTTGATGTTTATCTGCTTACCCCCAGTGCATCCAAGATGTAGAGGACTTTTTTTCTTCAGTCGAACGCAAATTATGATTTTGAACTGCAACCGCTGCCGTCTGTCAGTCAAATAATAGCAGTGATTGGGAACTTGAACAATAAGAGTCGAAAAAACTTCCATAGACAAATCCAAATTAAACCCTGCGGCTCGTGACGACACATTAATGTCCTAAGACACGAAAAGATTGGTTTGTGCGAGAAACCGAACAGTATTTATATCATTTTTTACCTCTAATACACCACTATGTCCAATTTCGTTCAGCTTCTGGCTAGTGAGGTCTGATCGCGCTCTGACAACGGAAGTGATGTCTCGCGCTCATTGAAGTATATGGGCGAGACATCACTTCCGTCACCAGAGCGCGTTTTTTGACCTCACTAACAGGAAGCTGAACGAAATTGGACATAGTGGTGTATTAGAGGTAAAAATTATATAAATAATGTTCGGTTTCTTGCACAAACCGATCGTTTCGTGTCTTACGACATTAATGTGTCGTCACGAGCCGCAGGTTTTAATTTTGATTTGTCTAAGCAAGTTTTATTTACTGTTATAGTTGAAGTTCCCATCTACTGCTATTACTTGACTGACAGACGGCAGCGGCTGCAGTTAAAAATCATAATTTGCGTTCGACTGAAGAAAAAAATGTCACCTACATCTTGGATGCACTAGGGGTAAGCAGATAAACATCAAATTTTCATTTTTGGGTGAACTATAGTGTACTTTTTCTTTTTGGAATTTTCAGTGTGAACGCACTTCTTGCACTAAAAACGTCATAGAATAGTTCTACATAATAACATGGTTTAGCACTTGCTGAATCTCCCACTTAACATTAATCTTGCACAAAAAACATTATATAACACTTAATTTCCAGCAAAGCATGCTGGGAAATAGAAATCCCAGCCCAGTTTCAGTTAAACTTAATTTTGTCTAAATTAAAAGAAATGAGTTCATAAAACTCAAAACAATGAAACAGTTCAATTTACTTAAAATATATCAGTGCTGTGAACTCGAAAAAGAAAGTGCTAAATACTCATAAAAGTTAATTTGACTGAACTAATTAGTTTAATTTAAGTCTCTCCTACTCAAACCAATTAATTGTTTTGAGCATTAGAGTTTACAGTGTATGACTGTATGAAATTTAAGGGTGCTTCGATTGATCGTTTTATAGTTTGTTCAGAAGAGCCCATCAGATGACAAACGTGCAAGACAATTTTTCTATGCACAGCTAAAAATGTTTCACTGCATTCACCGGTTTGGCAGTTCTACCAGACATCTGAAAAAGACACAAAAATTGCCATGTCATTTTGGAGACATTGCAACAACAGCAAGACACTATGGACATGCGATTTGAATGCATTTCTTTTCTTCACAGTGATGTGCTTTCATTCCTTCCTAAAAGCCAAAATGTAAAGTCCAAATTAGCTGAATCAGTGATTGTAGTAAAATGCAGTCAACTGTTGCTAAAGTAACAAATAAGTATGCTAAACAATTCTCCGGTTAGATTTTGATGAGAAAGCCGTCAAAGGCACCCTTCCTCCCAAAACTAATTTCTGCATCTGTCTGCAGGTGCAACTGTGGTTTGTAGCTGTTTAATTTGAAATGTTTAATTTGACTTGTTGAAGATCTCATAATGGATACTGAATCGTTATTTCTCAGCATGGATTTGCAAACACTGCCATACCAATTATGATGATGCTAATTACATTTCCTTTTAAACTGTCAGTCATGCAGAAATTTATTACATACAGCATACTGAGAAGCAATTCTGTATATTATGGACATTTACATTTTTGAAGAAAAGACCTTACAGTACATTCAAATGTACATACTGCACTTAATCAGCAGGCAGTCTGTGTATCCCTGGGAATCAAACACATGACCTTGCTGTTGCTAGTTTTGTGCTGTGCCAAACCTGGTGCAACCTGGTATAAAAAAGCATTTTTGGTTTGGCTATGCAACAAAAAGAATTTAAAAAAAAAAAAAAAAAAAAAAAAGGAAAGAAAACCAATAGCTGTATTATTTTAATAACATTTATATTAAGTTCATCTTCAAATTATTTGCAGTAAATATCAGAAAAATATAAATGTATATTTTATAATATGTTACATTCTATTATTTTTGCATGAATAAAAATGTATATTGTTTATTTTAAATATATATACACACACACACACACACACACACACACACACACACACATGTTTGTTTTTGTGAATTGTGGGGACTTTCCATAGACTTCAATGCATTTTACACTGAACAAACTGTACATTCTATCCCCCTACCCTGCCCCTACCCCTAAACCTAACCCTCACAGGAAACTGTGCAAACTTTTACTTTTTCACAAAAACTCATTCTATATGATTTATAAACCCATTTACATTGTGGGGACCGCTGGCTGGTCCCCACGATGTAGGTGAACTCAGGTTTATATTACATCATGGGGACATTTGGTCCCCACAATGTAATATAAACAAAAGCACACACACACACACACACACACACACACACACACACACACACACACACACACACACACACACACACACACACACACACACACACACACACACACACACACACACACACACACACACACACACACACACACACATTTTGTAGTTAGAACTAATAATTGTAGTTAGTAATGCAATCCATTACATTACACATTTTAGGTAATATAATCTGACAACTTTTTGATTACTTAGATAACTTAGCAGAGTTTATTGTTGGTATTGAATGGGTGCACTACAAATTTAAGTGAAGTTTTGTTCATGCGTCAACAGAAAAAAGCAGAGACTAAAGATTGATCTTGAAAATATAATAATAAAAAAAAGAAAATCAACATACTTGTGGTTTATCCAAAATGTGCACAAATTAGAACACCGTCAAAACGCGAGGAGAAGCTCTAAACCTCAGTGTTTTGGTCAATGATTTCAGCACTCCAAAACTATTTCGATCCAAAACAAAAATTGCAAAAATCGGCTGCAAATTTTCAGTAATTTCGATCTGTGCATCAAGTGATATATGCCTAAACTAAATTCATGTATTTACAGTAAAATAAAAAAAGAAATAACTATAGACTGATTGGCTAGGCTACATTTGGAGAAGAACTACAGACATTCCAGTAGCTGACCATTAGCAGAGCTGGCAATGGGGTAAATACGTTTGTGCAAAATATAGGAATAACAATAGGCCTAATAACAATAATAATGTCTCAGCAAAGACCAAACATATTTATTTGTCT
Source organism: Chanodichthys erythropterus (assembly GCF_024489055.1). Classification (NCBI taxonomy): domain Eukaryota; kingdom Metazoa; phylum Chordata; class Actinopteri; order Cypriniformes; family Xenocyprididae; genus Chanodichthys; species Chanodichthys erythropterus. Next base: position 7,922,028 of record NC_090233.1, on the reverse strand, counting down.
CAGTTAACGGCACACATCCGCTAACAGTAACACAGCGCGTCAAGGCTTGCTGTTGTCTTAGCTATCTTACAAACGAGTGATGGAAACAATGGTGAATTTTTCCCCCCTGATAATTAAGCATTATTTTCTATGATCTTCTGCTTGCATTTTTGGGCTTCACTTGGATACTTTATTTTCATTTTATTTTATTTTAAGTATTCATTTCTTTTCAAAAAAATAAAAATAAAAATTCTTAATGACCCCAAACTTTTGAACGGTAGTGTAAAATGTTACAAAAGCTTTGTATTTTAGATAAATGCTGTTCTTTTGAACTTTCTATTCATCAAGGAATCCTGAATTATTATCAACATTGATAATAATAACAAATATTTCTTGAGGAACTAATCATCATATTAGAATGATTTCTGAAGGATCATGTGACACTGAAGACTGGAGTAACGATGCTGAAAATTCAGCTTTGCCAACACCAGAATAAATTACTTTGTAAAATATATTCAAATAGAAAACAGTTATTTTAAATTGTAATAATTTTTCACAATATTAAAACTATGTATTAGTATGTATTTTTTTTCTTTTTCTTCTTTTTAAAATATATTAAAGACATCAAAGGTTATGCAAAATTCTTTTGTCTCAGGTCACTTTGCAGATTGTTTTTCCTAAATTGTTCTGACTCATCACAACTGTTACATAATTCTAGATTTGAGGAGCTTATAAATCAGACAGCATTAGATAAATCCCTCTTAATCAGATTTAATAGGCCTGGGCTTTGAAATGAGATCCCAAAAGTCTGAACTGAAGAAACTGTTCTTTTTCCAAATGTAATAGCAGCATTATGATAATAGCAAAGCAATTCAATTTCTTCAGCTGATTTAGAGTGCTTCAGCTCTTTATGGGGACAGTAGCATATGAAACATGATTTAAGCTGCGTATTGGCTCATCCAACAAGTAATACTGTCTTTTTATTTTTGGAACTCTATATTATCCCCTGTGGTGCTGCTCTTCAATTGCATCAAGTATCAGCGATAATTGTTACATTGGCAGTTAAAAGATGAGCAAAAAGATGACCTGAGATCACTTAACTTCAATTTTTAAAGCATTATGTACATTCCACTCAAACTCAACACTGTGACACCGTAGGGCAAGAAAATACAGTTATGCTTTTAAAGTACCGGTTAGAGAATATTAGCCTGCTGTCTACAATGTTGCACCAGATGTATAATTGATGTGCAAATTATAGTAGCTGTCTACTTTGCTAAACTATTCCTCCTTCCATTTTTTTATGTGCACAGTTTGTGTGTGTGTGTGCATTTCTTTAAAAAAACAACAAAAAAGAAAACCTTCTGGTGACCTTATGACACCTTTTTTTCCATCTCTGAACTTTAATTAGCTAAAAAGAGTAGCACAAGACCTGGCACATTTAATTCAAATTATTGGAGATAATTCATGTGGTGTCCGCAGTAAATCGCATTAGCTCCTTCCTGTATATGTCAAAATGGCAGGAGAGGTTCATTGGAATGAAATTTTAGAGCTTCCCTTCACTAACCAAATTTGATTTGTGCTTTGCTAGTGTTGAAGCTCATTAGATTAAAGATGAATTATGACATTGTGAACTTATCCGGTGGAGAATATGGGGAATTGCTCAAAGGCTATGCAATTTATGCAGAATTCATCTCACCGGCCCCATGCTTGGCCCAGATACAATTTTTGGGATCCCAATGTATCTTTCGCCCTTCGTTTTTCTCTCTGCATCTCTCCATTCCTAAAATATGATATACCAAATAAAAAAAGCTTTTTTGAACTTCCTGATGATATTGTTCATGCTGTTTCGTGTCCATAAATCACACACAATTGCACACTTTCATTACCAGTTAAAGGATTAGGTTCACTTTCAAATGAAAATTACCCCAAGCTTTACTCACCCTCAAGCCATCCTAGGTGAATATGACTTTCTTCTTTCTGATGAACACTGTCATAGAAATATTAATATCCTGACGCATCTGAGCTTTATAATGGCAGTGAGGACTTCCAAGAAGAAAGCGCTTCCATCCACATCCATCCATCATAAACATACTCCACACGGCTCCGGGGGGTTAATAAAGGCCTTCTGAAGCGGAGCGATGCGTTTGTGTAAAGAAATATCCATATTTACTGTAACAAGTTATGAAGTAAAATATCTAGCTTCCATCAGACCGCCTTCCGTATTGTACTTACTAAAAAAGTATAAAACTCTCGCAGTTCAAAACGCTTATGCTATGTCATACGCCTTCCATATTCAACTTACGGAAAAAGCTTAACTGACACGATGCCAGTTTACACTTTCTTCGTAACTTGAATACGGAAGGCAGTCTGGTGGAAGCTAGATATTTTACTTCAGAACTTGTTTAATATGGATTTTTTTAACACTTTTTTTTAAATTGGCTGCCAGATTGAAAATAAGCACTTTTATAATGGTTTTTGTGTCCAGTCCAGCCAAACATACCATTATGAAGAGTCATTACATGTTCAACGCCAAACTGTTTTTTTGAATAAATCTGAAAAACAAAGAGTAAATGATCAATCCTAACAGAACAGGATGTGCTAAAAGCTGTACATTTGTTCACTTCTGAATTGAATTGGAAAACAGGACAAATAGGAACATACAGAAAAGTTACAAATTGGAAATTACAAAAACGTTTTATCAGGAATAAAATTGGTAAGGGGATGCTGTCATGTAACACACCTGGAATGATGAGAAAACATTACATTCATTAAATTACCATTGATTTTCTGTGTTTCTGTATGTACTCTAACACCACAAAACATTTTGTTTTCAGTTTGAGTGCTATTGTGTTTGCTAAATCCATAGTAATTGATTCAAGATACAGATTGCAAAAAAATAAGTGGAATAAATCCTCTCAAAATACCACATATATATATGTGCTATTCACTGCACAGACATGGTATAGCCCATCCTACACAATAAAAGTAGAGTGACTTGATAAATGTGCATTAGGAGCAACATTAAGTGCAACATGTGCATTAGCTTTTTGATGTAGAAAAGAGAGTTGGGATTTTTGCCAGCCAGACCATTAAGAAGAATCATGGTAAATCTAATCGCATAAAGACTATTGTCCTAAAACACAGCTCTACTGCCTCAGAAGCACCGACATAATCTTTTAAGAAATGGAGCAACAGTAAGACATCACAAACTGCACTATTTGTCCCTGGAAAGAAATTTCTGAGGTCTTAGATTACAGCGCATCATGCAATTTTTTTAAGTCGCCATGAAATCAAAATTGACAATTATGTTGTTGTTTTTTTTAAACAATAAAGCTGTCCAATGGCCAGATGAGTTTCAACCCCTTCATTCACATGAACTGGTGCAGTAATTAGCAAATGACAACACTTTCTGCAACCCAATCACTTCCTGATGGGCAAAATTAAAAGTCTTGGCTTACACTTTTCTTGTTCGATAAGCTGTTTCTCTCTGATGTAAGTCAAATAAGGAAAAATGTTCCTTAAAAAGTTCATAATTTCTGTTGCATACTGATTTTACAGAGGGGAATGGAAATGGAACATGTTGCAGGCTGGATATTAGTCTCATATAGTCAGACCTTCAGACTGATGGCAGACAGTCTGGACTCTATAACAGCTTTCATTGGCCAAGGACCGCCTAGAGGCCATCTGACTGACATGTAAAGCAACCAATCAACACTTGTTTTTGTTCAGCATTATGTTTAGGGACATGCAAATGTAAAGTCGATGTCCCTACAATAACAGACTGGCATGCAACCAATAAAAATGAATTCAAGATGATTTATTATGTGCCTCAAGCAAAACTCTTGGACATCTTTTAAGGAGCCGATTTCGAAACTCCTGAAGTGTTTCCCATTTTGCGTGCCTTATGCATCAGATGTTCAGCCAAGGGTTTGTGTGTGTAATGTCTGAGGCTGAGACTGGTTGGATATGAACCCACTTATCTATGTACACCAAAGCCCAACTTGTCTGGAACACATTTACTAAATGTTAAAAAATAAAATGTATTTTTTAACTTACTTTAAAAAAAAAAATCTAAATATATTTTTAAAAACAACAATGGAAAAATTTGCAAAGATTATTTCAATATCATTTTCACAAGTTGAAATTTAGAGGTTAGGGTTCGGAACAGCCACCTCCCAATTGAAAGTGTATATTATATATATTATATATATTATATTTATTATATATATATATATATATATATATATATATATATATATATATATATATATATATATATATATATTTTATATATATATAATTTTTGCCTTCTTAATCATTATATCCACATGCTATAGCTTTAAATAGTTATGTATGAACATGTTATTATAACTTGAAGTAAGATTAGTTGATTACAGTGCTGCTCTTCTTCATACACAGATTAAGCCATTTTGTGTAAGGTCTATGGCCCGCCCCCCATCAGACAATCATAAAACTCATGTGCACAACAGCTACCCACAACTTAAAAACAAGCTTCACTCTTCACCACAATGGTAATCACAACAACTTGATGAATTTAAGTTCATAAAACAACTAATTATTTTGTGTTGGAAAAATACAAATCAATTTCACTCAACAAAATGTTTTTCTGACACAAAAACCTAAATTGATTAACTTTGTTCAGCAAACTAGTATTTGTTAAAAAGGACTTGTTGTAGTCTTGTTGTATGAATCTAACTTAATTGTGTGGAAAAAAAATTCCTTAATTCAATTGCATTCAATAAACAAACAATTGCAAGACTGCAAGACCAAATTATTTGGGCTGTACAATCCACATTCGTATCCATTTTCTCCTAAAGAATTCAGAGAGAAAGAATTCAAAGTTATTCTAATTAAAGATTGCCTTATTAAACATAACTAAGGAAAATCCAGTAAGTTTCCTGAGCTATGATGCAGCAATAAATGTGTCTTCTGGCAATCAATAAACCATGTGAATAGGTCAAATTCCATAGCTCAAAAAAAGAAAATGGGAACAGTTTTATGGGAATGACTCTTTGCTGAACTAGAAAGACACTTCACAAGTTTTCAGCAAGCTTATGACTGTCCTTGAATCTGATTTTTTTTTTTTTTTTTTTTATCCTTCCATTTGGCTCATTCTTTGTTCTCTTAGTACCTCTCTGATGGCTGTGATCATGTGACGAGAGGTTTTTCCTGCTTATTACCCTCTTCAC